>NC_143156.1:21397503-21581319 GCF_041381405.1 Jatropha curcas | reverse complement strand
CCGGATTTGGCGGCCGGGCCGCCTGAGCTCGGCGGCTGGGCCGCCAGGGCTGGTGACCTGGGCCGCCGGGTCCGGTGGCCTGAGCACCGAGGCCGGTGGTTCTACTATTTTGACGCTCCGGGGGCTTTTTCGGGAGTTCCGGACCTCCAAAAAATATTCCAGAACCAGTTCCGCGATCCTCGCGAAGTCCCGGACGTTTCAAGTACCATATTGGCATACTTTCGGTGAACTTCCAAAATGGCCTTTGGTCTGGTCGGACTGGTTGCAGTCCGGGAAAATTGGCTCTTTGAGCCTCAAAATTTGAGTATTCACAGTTGCCCCCCGCCGGCAACCATAAAAATGATTTATGGGAGTCGGTGGTTGTCTGAAACGCAAACTTTGGAGGCAAAAATCGGACGCGTCCAGAAGACCCGCCTTTTGGCTATTTGCTTATAAATAGCTTGAAATTCACCATTTCATTCATTCTACACTCTCCACAACAAAGAGTTCTCTCAAATTCTCTCATCTTCCTCAAAGCTTCGAGGCTTCTTATATGGCTTCCTCAGATTTTAGCGACGAGGATTTTCTCGGGTCTTTGGGAATTTCTCTCGACGAGGTCGATCTTATGGCAGACGCTGATGCTCACGCCTCCATGACCGGCGTCTTTGCCCAGGTAGGCTCCCTTCCACTTTTGTCTGCATATTATTTATTATTTGGGCCTTAGGCCAAATTGTGAGATTTTTGGACCTTAGGCCAAATTGTGAATTCTGGGCCTTAGGCCGAATTGTGATTTTTTAGGCCTTAGGCCAAATTGTAATTTTTGGGCCTTAGGCCAAATTGTGAAATTTTGGGCCTTAGGCCAAATTGTGATTTTTTTTTTTTGAAAAAAAATTCCTATGCTTACTGTTTTTATTAGTATGCATGCTAGGGTAGAACTAAGATATTACCCTTAGGAAGGAACCGAGGAGTAATTCTTAGGTTGATTTACCTTTTAGGACTCCCATATTAAATTGGATGTGGGTGAGAGCTCTGTGGCTGAAGTCCCGCTCGAAATATTTGATCAAAACAACCCGGTTGGCGCGATTATCCGCCCGTCTTATCTGGGCTATCTGAGACATCTTGACATGGGTCGGAGCAACTACAAAGAGTTATTGTGTGCCTTGGCCGAGAGATGGTGGGACACCACCAATACTTTCCACTTCTCTTGGGGCGAGTTGACACTAACCCCTGCGGAATTTTCGGTGATCTCCGGGATCCCTTTCGGCATTCGACCGATTGAGCTGTATGATGACTAGAGGACTGAGATCTCCCCCGACCGGATGGTGGAGCTGATTGGGATAGACCTGCCCCAGATTGTCGAGTCAGGCTCTGCTACCCCTACTTTGAGCGTTTCCAGACGCTGGTTATCCCTCCAGGCCCCTGGTGTCTATGCTAGATACGGGCGGAGAGAGCTGACGGCTACTCAGGTGGCCAGATTCACCTTGTTGCTACTGTTTGCTTCGACCTTCTGGTCCAACAGGAAGGAGAAGTTTAACCCCTCTATCTTGAAGAGTTTGGAAAATCTGGCCCATTTGGAGGAGTATGACTGGGCCGGTGCTATTCTGAGCCGCATGTACGACGATATGTGTGATCTGAGTCGAGGCCACTGCAAACTCAGCGGGACCTATTATTTCTAGGAGGTAATGTAAAGAACATTCTCCTTTTCTGTGTTTTTCTGTTTGTCTTGGTTTTCTTTTTTACTAACTCTCTCTTTTTTTCGTTTCGCAGACTTGGGCATTCGAGTACTTTCCTTACACTCGCCCAGAGCTGCTTCAGGCTGATCTCGGATTAGGACTGGCGCCTTTGGCTTGGAGATGGTACAAATCAAACCTTCATACTGTTCGGCGCAAGAAATCACTAAAGGAGCTGAGAACCTTTTTTGATACTTGTCCCCTGGAGCAGGTATGTGCTTAGCGATCCTTAGATATCTTGAATAAAAAGGATTTATTAACACATTTGCATTTTTTATAGGCTGAAGTGGGGTCGATGACTGCTCGTCTACAGAGCTGGATTCAGGCCAATCCTGACTTCTAGCGGTCAGATGCCTTGTCTCGGCGGAGGGTGGTCCTGTCGCACCCCATCCTGCGGCGCTATTACTTGGGCGAGAGAGTGGACCTCCAGATAAGAGGCTGCCGCACTGTCCCTTATTCCCCTCCTGAGGACATACGAGCAGGTAGGCAGATGGTGCTCACTGCTGCTCATACTGAGGGTATTCCACATGTGGAGCTCCTTATGGGAGGAGATTATGATGAGTTCTGTGGAACCTCTTTGATGCCGCCCATTGGATCTCTGCTTGATGGCTTGCAGGGGCCAGTTCCTTCTCAGCCACTTGGCACCCGTTCTTCTCGGGCTTCGGGTCCCTCGACTAGGACTCCAAGGAGGAGGCCCATGACCGATCCCACTTCTTCCACTCCGGTTGGGGGTCCATCGCAGGCCGGGCCTTGCCGATCGACAGGTCCTTCCAAGGCTCCCCGGGCTATTTTGGAGGCTACCGGGCCGATTCACCCAGACCTGGTCAACTTACGTCTACCATACAGTATTTCTCACTTTGTTCCTGACAGCCCTCCAGTTTTTCGAGAAGTCTCCCTGGAGAGTGTGGATCGCCTGACTCTTCCTTCCGAGGACATCACTGAGGTAAAGCCTGACACATCTCTCACAAAAAGGATTCATAAGAGATTCGATATTGACTTGTATTTTCCTTTGTATGATCTCCAGGTTCCTGTCGGGTTGGTCAACCAGATGATGGAGCTGATTCTTGGATTGCAGCAAGAAGTAGCCGCGGCTTGGACTTAGATAGCCTTTGATGACCAGAGGAGGAGGAGGTCCCGCCGCTAATAGTTGCTAGACTTTCATGTTTTTCTTTGTTTTTCTTTCTTTCTTTGTTTTCTGTACTGAATCTTGGCTGTATTTCTGCACTGAACTTCATTTGCACCTGCACTTTGGTTAATACTGAAAACATGTATGCATGGTTATCAAATATGAAATAAAATCGGATTTTATTTCCGCCCATTTTATAGAAAATATATACATTTTTTTTTTAGAAAAGAACATTTTCTTTTTTTGTTTGGCACTGGAAATTATATACATATATATATGCATGTAAAAACAAATTTTTTTTTGAATAAACGAAAGAGAGAAAAAAAAAAGAAATAAAATAAACAACAAAGAAACAATGAATCCCTTCTACAACCATAGCATGCACAGCTGGACTGGGAGTCTCTCCAAAGTTGAAAAGATCAATTTGGGGAGGTACGGTATTTCTCCTGTTATTACTCTTAGGGGTGTAATAGTTGATTGGGATTTTTTACGGGCCTGTATTAGACTTTGGGACCCTAAAGCCCACGTTTTCCTGTTTGGGGCCATGATGGAGGAGATGTGCCCTCTTTTTGAGGAGTTTTGTGCTATTATAGGGTGTGACCCCAACGCCCCTTTGGTCAAGCATGAGGTAAAAATTGGGTATGTTAGGTCGTTCGAAACCCTGTTTCAGTTCAGCCGACCCCAAGCTAGGGCTATGATTGTTGATGACCAGAAAGCAATCTTGCTGCCCCTGATTTATGAATTCTCAGAGGCTTGCTCAGACGACCCAGACCGGATGAGGCTAAGGATGCGGGCCTTGGTTTTCTGTTTATTGGCTGGCTTCTTATTTAACCAGGACCCAGGCTTTGGGGATTTGCGTCTCTGCTGTAACATCCTCTTGAGTTGAGTCGGGTTGAACCAAACCTGGTTGGGGTAGAATGGATGATAAGTGGACTTATTTGCATGGAAAGTTTAGGACTTGTTTGCCTCCAAACATATAGCTTGGGTAGTAAGTTGTAGCCTTTGTATACTTGAGGTACCAATTAGAGAGTTTACACAGCCAAGTCATTTCTTCTAGAGACTACCCGTTCTTATCAGCTCACTTTCCCATTTTCATATTCTCTTCTTACGTTTCCCTTCCATTTCCTTGCACTTTTCATGCAAGTTACGCAGTAAGTCCACTCCAAGTAAGTAGAATTCCTTGAAGTTATATGTTATTCACTCTTTAATTGAGTTATATTGGAGATGAGTTATGAGAATTCTTGTGTATAGGAGAAGAAAGTTCAAAGGTAGCAGAAAAGAGAAGCTAAAACAGAGGTCAAGCCTTTTGACGTCAAGGTTTGATATCTCATGTTGTCTACTATTTTCTTTGCATGTAAATTGTGTGGTGTGTTGCCAATGAGATGATATGTTGCTTGTTGTTGGGTGGAAGTACTGGAAATGATGTGAAAACAGGGGAGGAATATATGAAGCGGAAACAGAGTTTGCTGGAAATGTTACCAGCAACTTCATCTTGATTTTGAACCCATATAATGATGGAATTAGGAATTATCATAGAAGAGTTATTTGTTCCTTTCTGTGTTAGCTTTACATGGGCTTTTGAATCATTCAATTTGGAGTTAGCTATTGAGAGTTATGGCCAAAAGAACACAGACTGCACAGAATCACGTCGCGCGCTCGCGCATACTGGAAAGCAAGTCGCGCTCGCGATTTCCCATTGCGCGCTCGCGACTTGAGTCAGGTAGCCCTCTGACTCTCAGTGTGCGCATCTCGCGCTCGCGAATCACACAAGCGCGCTCGCGACTTCATCTCGCGCTCGCGACTTGTGCTGCGCGGTCGCGACTTCAGCCAGAAACACACTGACTCTCAGGATGCACAAGTCGCGCTCGCGACTTTCACATACGCGGTCGCGACTTGTGCTGTGACACTCTTTTGCCTTTCATTTGCTATGTAATCACATTCCTTTGCTCAACATGCATGCATCCAATCATTTTACAACAAAAATACAACATAAGAACATGGATTAAAACAACATACAAGCATTCATATGATGTGAAATCAAATCAATATGATGAACGATGACGTTGTGAAACCATTTATGTGCTATTGTGTTACATTGTTGACATGCTAATCTTAAGCTCCATTGAGGTTAGGTAGAAACCATGTAGATAAGGCTATGTCGCGACATAGAATAGCAGATCTGCGCCCCATACAGTTTGGAACTCCGGCTACAGGCCGTTGAGTGGATATGATTAAACCGTGCGGTGCGAATCCGGTTAGGGGCACCAAAACGGACAATATTGGCATAGGCGAATCCGGTTCGGGGCCTATAGCATACAGTTTCACCCAGTTTCATACAGTTTATCTTATCACTTCGGTTTCACTATAACCTTATGGAGCCATTCAGATATCTTGACATAACATTTCATGAATTATACAGGATTATAAACAGTATAAAAGATAATCAAGATATCATGAAAGTATCATAATGTGTGAGCTTATATGTGCCATATATGTTTCCATGGTTCTTTCTATATATGTATGCGTTTAATTGTTTCTTTATTTGTTGAGATATCCACTGAGCATTATTTGCTCAGCGAGTTACCTGTTTAACTCGCAGGTTTTGAGACTGGTCCATAGAGAGTCCGCGTACAACTGCTGCAGTTCATCTGTAGAAGACTCGGTCTTCAGGGTAGAAACTCATTTTTTTTTTCTTTTATGGCATGTACAGGGCACACAGATGGGCCCATTTCATTTTGTAAACTTGTATCATGTTTTGTAAATTACATTATTTTTGGAAACAGTACCAGCATGTTATTATATTCAATATACAGTATGTTTTCAGCATGTCAGACCATACAGTCAACCAGTTTGTAGCATCTCGACTCGGTGCATTCGGGTTTACGGGTGGACCAGGAAGGGGTGTTACAAATTTTGGTATCAGAGCCCTAGGTTTAATTTCCCCGGGCTTGAATGCATAAGTCAGTATATGTACATGCCATGACTACCCTGATGAACTAAGCAGTTGTTATTATTTTAGGAGGATGTCTCAGGAAGGTGAAAGTGAGTCACACGCCTCCAGAGCAGTGGAGGGTGAGGCTCCAGCAGGACCAGGTCAAGCTAGAACAGTGGAGGGTGAGGCTTCAAGAGCACTAGGTCAAGAGGTGCTGTTAAAGCAACTTGCAGACACTTTTAGACAAATTGCAGGAGTGATGCCTCAAGCACCCGTAATAGTAGAAAGAGAGAGAAAGCCCCCACTGGAGAAGCTTAGAAAATATGGTGCAAAGGAATTTAAAGCTAGTAAAGATGATAGCCCAGAGCTTGCTGAGTATTGGTTAGATGGGACATCGAGAGTCCTAGAACAATTGCAGTGTACAGCAGAGGACAAGTTGGTTTGTGCCACTTCATTGCTGATAGAGGAGGCATATACATGGTGGACCACTGTGCAACAGAGAGTGACAGCAGATCAGCGTACTTGGCAATTCTTCTTGGATGAATTCAAGAAGAAGTTCATTACCGAGGCTTACCTAGATGCGAGAAGGAAAGAATTCTTATACCTGCGACAGAACAGAATGTCTGTAGCTGAATACGAAAGAGAATTTACTAGACTCAGCAGGTATGGTAAGCAGATAGTGGCTACAGAAGCCGAAAGGTGTAAGAAGTTTCAAGAAGGCTTGAATGATGAGATTCAGATGGGAGTGGTAGCTTCCAGATTCAGAGAATTCTCAGCCTTGGTAGAGGCAACTCAAGAGATAGAGCGAATACAGGCCAATCAGCGTTCTAGACGCCAGCGGTCTCAGCAGAGAAGAGACCAGACTCAGAGTGCACCCAGTACACATCAGCCGGAGAGCAAGAGATTCAGAGGTGCAAGTAGTTCATCTGGTTCTAGGCCTCCTTTTAGTCAAGGCTTAGTCAGGCGCACTAATATGCCAGCAGCATCAGTGGTGGCTAGTTCTACCAGTGGGAGTCGAGGTTCAGGCAGAGGTTCTTGTAGAGGCACTGATAGAGGTGCAGAGTCAGCCGGTTATACTTCGTCACCTTGTGAGCACTGTGGCAGACGACATGGTGGAGATTGTTGGTTGGTGACTGGTAAATGTTGGACATGCGGAGCCTCAGACCATCAGAAGAAGGATTGTCCTAAAAGGGCAAGAGTTCCTACACCGTTCATAGCAGGCCGAGGTCGAGGCGAGACCTCCGGAGTGCAGAGACAGCAGTCAGAGACTGTGGACAGGCCTGAGACCAGGGGTCCAGCCAGGGTTTATGCCATGCGAACCAGAGGAGATGAGGAAGCTCCAGATGTCATAGTTGGTGAGTTTTCATTATGTGATCATGGAGTTTATGCTTTAATTGATCCTGGCTCATCTCATTCATACATTAGTGTGCCTACACCCTGGGTTAAAGGGTTAGCGGTTGCACATGTGGGTCAGGGTATGTTGGTTACCAATCCATTAGGAGATGTAGTAACAACTCATACAGTGATCAAAGACTGTCCAATTGTTATTCATGGAAAGGAATTTCCAGGAGATCTTATGGAGTTGCCATTTAGAGAATTTGATGTTATTCTGGGCATGGATTGGCTATCTAGACATAATGCTCTAGTTGATTGTGCAAAGAAAAGGGTGACGTTATCTACACCAGCAGGGGAAGAGATTACAGTAGTTGGGAAGCGGCGAGAGTTTTTGAGTAATGTGATATCAGCCATGGCAGCAAAGAGATTAATTCAGAAGGGTTGTGAAGCATACTTGGTATGTGCGTTACAAATAGAGAAAGAAAAGTTGAAAGTGGAAGACATACCAACAGTGTGTGATTATCCAGATGTATTTCCAGATGAGTTACCAGGGTTACCACCAAGGAGGGAAGTGGAGTTTACTATAGATGTCTATCCTGGAGCAGCACCAATATCTATTGCACCTTACAGAATGGCACCAGCAGAGTTAAAAGAATTAAAGATTCAGCTGCAGGAGTTATTAGACAAAGGCTTTATCAGACCCAGTGTATCACCTTGGGGAGCACCGGTATTATTTGTAAAGAAGAAAGATGGATCATTCAGATTGTGCATTGACTACAGACAGTTGAACAAACTGACGATCAAGAATAAGTATCCATTGCCTCGCATCGATGATTTGTTTGATCAGTTAAAAGGTGCAGGTATATTTTCTAAGATTGACCTCAGATCAGGATACCACCAGTTGCGGATAAAGGAAGAAGATATCGCTAAGACTGCATTCAGGACCCGATATGGTCACTATGAATTTTTAGTCATGCCATTCGGTCTCACAAATGCACCTGCGGTTTTCATGGATCTTATGAACCGCGTGTTTCATTCATACCTGGATTAGTTTGTGGTGGTGTTTATAGATGACATTTTGGTCTACTCCAGAGACAGGGCAGAACATGATAAGCATTTACGGATTGTACTTCAGACATTGAGAGATAAACAGTTGTATGCTAAGCTCAGTAAGTGTGAGTTTTGGCTAGAAGAAGTTTCTTTCTTAGGACATGTGGTGTCATCAGAGGGTATCAGAGTGGATCCTAAGAAGATTGAAGCTATTATTGATTGGAGACCACCCAGAAATGTCACAGAAGTTCGAAGTTTTCTGGGTTTAGCCGGTTATTACAGAAGGTTTGTAAAGGGATTCTCCATCATTGCATCACCTTTAACAAGATTATTGAAGAAAGAGGTTGTATTCCATTGGGATAATAGATGTCAGCAGAGTTTTGACACTTTGAAGAGAACGTTGACTGAAGCACCAGTGTTAACTCAGCCAGTGTCAGGTAAAGACTTTGAGATTTACAGTGATGCCTCTCATACTGGGTTAGGATGTGTGCTCATGCAAGATAGGAAAGTGGTGGCCTATGTATCCAGACAATTGAAGCCACATGAATTGAATTATCCAACCCATGATTTAGAACTAGCAGCCATTGTTCTAGCATTCAAAGTATGGCGGCATTATCTGTATGGTGAAAAGTGTTACATTTACACAGATCATCAGAGTTTAAAGTACTTACCAACACAGAAGGACTTGAATTCAAGACAACGGAAGTGGATGCAAATTCTGGCTAATTATGATTATGTCATTAATTACCATCCGGGCAAAGCTAATGTAGTAGCTGATGCCCTTAGCCGGAAATCCTTGTATGCTTTGAGCTTAATGAGAATTAGTATGGAGTTACAACAGCAAGGAGCTATTCTCGCACAGATGCAAGTACAACCATCTTGGCTTCAGGAAGTTGCAGAAGCACAGAAGAAAGATGCACAAATAGCCCTATGGGTTAAACAAGTCCAGGCAGATCATGGTGGGAAATTTAGATTGGATAGCAATGGAGTTTTGTTTTATGCAGATAGAATTGTTGTACCATAGACAGGGGAGGTCAGACAAAAGATTTTGCATGAAGCTCATAACGGTCTATATACAATGCATCTAGGTAGTACCAAGATGTATCAAGATTTGAAGACAGGCTATTGGTGGCCAGGCATGAAAAGAGACATCGGAGATGTTGTAACAAGATGTTTAACATGTCAACAAGTAAAAGCAGAACATCAACTGCCATCCGGGTTACTTCATCCCATAATAGTGCCAACATGGAAATGGGATCAGATCACGATGGACTTTGTTACTGGCTTACCTCAGACACAGCGGAAGCATGATGCAGTATGGGTAATTGTGGACAGATTAACCAAGTCAGCCCACTTTCTACCAGTCAAGACGGACTATTCTCTCGACAAGTTAGCAGAAATTTATGTTGGTGAGATAGTTCGACTACATGGAGTTCCATCATCCATTATCTCGGATCGTGATCCAAGGTTTACATCGAAGTTCTGGGGTAAACTTCAAGAGGCATTAGGAACGAAACTGCATTTCAGCACTGCATTTCATCCGCAGACAGATGGCCAGTCAGAGAGAGTGATTCAAATCCTGGAAGACATGTTGAGATCATGTGTTATTGAATTTGAAGGCAGTTGGGACAAATATGTATCTCTCATGGAGTTTGCCTACAACAACAGCTATCAAGCGAGCATCAAGATGGCACCCTATGAAGCATTGTATGGTAGAAGATGCAGAACACCTGTATGTTGGACAGAACTTAGTGAGAAGAAGATTTTGGGTCCAGATTTGGTGAGAGACACAGAAGAGAAAGTAGAAATCATCAGAAGACGGCTGAAGGAAGCAAGTGATCGACAGAAATCCTATGCGGATTTAAAGAGAAAAGACATTGAGTATTCAGTTGGGGATAAAGTATTTTTGAAGGTTTCACCATGGAAGAAGATCTTAAGGTTTGGACAAAAGGGTAAGCTTAGCCCTAGGTTCATTGGTCCATACGAGATTGTTGAACGCGTAGGACCATTAGCCTATCGCCTAGCATTACCTCCAACCTTAGATCGAATCCATAATGTATTTCATGTATCCATGTTGAGAAGATACAGATCAGACCCCTCACATGTGTTATCAGCAGACGAGATTGAAATTCAGCCGGATCTCACGTATGAAGAAGAACCAGTTCAGATCCTAGCCAAAGAAACTAAAGAATTGCGGAACAAGAGAATAGCATTGGTGAAAGTTCTTTGGAGAAATCATAAGACAAAAGAAGCAACTTGGGAATCAGAAGAAACCATTCGACAGCAATATCCGCATTTGTTTACAACAGGTAAACTTCGGGACGAAGTTTTTATTTAGAAGGGGAGAACTGTAACATCCTCTTGAGTTGAGTCGGGTTGAACCAAACCTGGTTGGGGTAGAATGGATGATAAGTGGACTTATTTGCATGGAAAGTTTAGGACTTGTTTGCCTCCAAACATATAGCTTGGGTAGTAAGTAGTAGCCTTTGTATACTTGAGGTACCAATTAGAGAGTTTACACAGCCAAGTCATTTCTTCTAGAGACTACCCGTTCTTATCAGCTCACTTTCCCATTTTCATATTCTCTTCTTACGTTTCCCTTCCATTTCCTTGCACTTTTCATGCAAGTTACGCAGTAAGTCCACTCCAAGTAAGTAGAATTCCTTGAAGTTATATGTTATTCACTCTTTAATTGAGTTATATTGGAGATGAGTTATGAGAATTCTTGTGTATAGGAGAAGAAAGTTCAAAGGTAGCAGAAAAGAGAAGCTAAAACAGAGGTCAAGCCTTTTGACGTCAAGGTTTGATATCTCATGTTGTCTACTATTTTCTTTGCATGTAAATTGTGTGGTGTGTTGCCAATGAGATGATATGTTGCTTGTTGTTGGGTGGAAGTACTGGAAATGATGTGAAAACAGGGGAGGAATATATGAAGCGGAAACAGAGTTTGCTGGAAATGTTACCAGCAACTTCATCTTGATTTTGAACCCATATAATGATGGAATTAGGAATTGTCATAGAAGAGTTATTTGTTCCTTTCTGTGTTAGCTTTACATGGGCTTTTGAATCATTCAATTTGGAGTTAGCTATTGAGAGTTATGGCCAAAAGAACACAGACTGCACAGAATCACGTCGCGCGCTCGCGCATACTGGAAAGCAAGTCGCGCTCGCGATTTCCCATTGCGCGCTCGCGACTTGAGTCAGGTAGCCCTCTGACTCTCAGTGTGCGCATCTCGCGCTCGCGAATCACACAAGCGCGCTCGCGACTTCATCTCGCGCTCGCGACTTGTGCTGCGCGGTCGCGACTTCAGCCAGAAACACACTGACTCTCAGGATGCTCAAGTCGCGCTCGCGACTTTCACATACGCGGTCGCGACTTGTGCTGTGACACTCTTTTGCCTTTCATTTGCTATGTAATCACATTCCTTTGCTCAACATGCATGCATCCAATCATTTTACAACAAAAATACAACATAAGAACATGGATTAAAACAACATACAAGCATTCATATGATGTGAAATCAAATCAATATGATGAACGATGACGTTGTGAAACCATTTATGTGCTATTGTGTTACATTGTTGACATGCTAATCTTAAGCTCCATTGAGGTTAGGTAGAAACCATGTAGATAAGGCTATGTCGCGACATAGAATAGCAGATCTGCGCCCCATACAGTTTGGAACTCCGGCTACAGGCCGTTGAGTGGATATGATTAAACCGTGCGGTGCGAATCCGGTTAGGGGCACCAAAATGGACAATATTGGCATAGGCGAATCCGGTTCGGGGCCTATAGCATACAGTTTCACCCAGTTTCATACAGTTTATCTTATCACTTCGGTTTCACTATAACCTTATGGAGCCATTCAGATATCTTGACATAACATTTCATGAATTATACAGGATTATAAACAGTACAAAAGATAATCAAGATATCATGAAAGTATCATAATGTGTGAGCTTATATGTGCCATATATGTTTCCATGGTTCTTTCTATATATGTATGCGTTTAATTGTTTCTTTATTTGTTGAGATATCCACTGAGCATTATTTGCTCAGCGAGTTACCTGTTTAACTCGCAGGTTTTGAGACTGGTCCATAGAGAGTCCGCGTACAACTGCTGCAGTTCATCTGTAGAAGACTCGGTCTTCAGGGTAGAAACTCATTTTGTTTTTCTTTTATGGCATGTACAGGGCACACAGATGGGCCCATTTCATTTTGTAAACTTGTATCATGTTTTGTAAATTACATTATTTTTGGAAACAGTACCAGCATGTTATTATATTCAATATACAGTATGTTTTCAGCATGTCAGACCATACAGTCAACCAGTTTGTAGCATCTCGACTCGGTGCATTTGGGTTTACGGGTGGACCGGGAAGGGGTGTTACATCTGCCCCATGGTTCGGCAAATGGAGGATATGGGCTGCATTGGCGGCATTGTGCTGGCCGAGACTATTAGGAGTCTTGACAGAGCTGCTTTAGGGTTTGATGACTGGACAGTCTCTCCCATTATTCTCCAGGTATTTCCCCTTATTTTTCTTCCTCATTTTTCTTCTTCTTTTCAATTCATTCCTTTGTAATAGAAAGGATCCATTACTCAGGTTTGGTTGAGGGACCATCTTCAAGTGGTCGCTGCTCCTATCTCCCTTTCTTACAATCCTTCTCAGTATCGTATGCGGAGAATCTCGATCACCCACCCTTCCACTGATGCATGGACTTCATGGCTGATTGAGTTGGGCCCAAATGAGATACTGTGGTTCATCTCCTGGTACAACGTCACCCGCTTTATCCAGGTCAGCTTCCGCCATACTCGGGTTTACCTTTTAGGCCTAACACACTGTACTTGGTACTGCGCTTTGCGCATTTTGAGGCAGATGGGGATAGATCAGATTGTTCCAATTATGGATGACATTTCAGCTGACTCAGCCATTACCCCGGGCGTTACCCGAGCTGTCCTTAGGGCTTGGGTTAGAGATCATCATATGATTAGGCCTTTGCCTAATCCTACCAGTGTTCAGACTTCTCCTGAGTACTGGACCTGGTTCATTGCTGCTGTCTGGCCGATTGAGAGACCAAGGAGGACCGCACTACTGAGTGTACTCGAAGGTTGGGTTCAGACTGACGCTAATGATGAGGTCGGGACTGGTGAGGAGATTGTGTTGGCTCCTCGGACAGGCGAGGTTGGACAGAGTTTAACAGCTAGGGATGACTCGGAGGATGTTGCTCCACGGAGGAGAAGAGACACCTAGACTCCTATAGGCTTTTGGACTTTATTGTTTTTTTTTTTTTTTTTTTTTGGCTTTGGATTTTGGATGTGCGTTTTGCCTTTTGGCTTTTTATTTGAGACTCTGGTTTAGACTTTATTATTTATTGGACTTTTTTGTTTCCTTTTCAACTTGAACTGCTTGCTTTACTTATAAATGTCATTTGTCTTTTAAACTTTCCAAGCATTATCCAACTTTTATTTATTCAAACTCTAATTTTTGCCTAAGTCGCCCTTTTCGGGTTTTCGACTTAGCGAGTTACCCATTTTTGCCTAAGCCGCCCTTTCGGGTTTTCGACTTAGCGGGCCCCGACTTTTGCCTAAGCCGCCCTTTCGGGTTTTCGACTTAGCAGGTTTTTTTTTTCTCTTTTCCTTTTCTCCTTTTTTATTATTGGCAAAGAAGAAAGAATTATGAAATGATGTTTTTTTTATTAATGTTTAGACCGCGCCCAATGAGGGCTGCCTATATATCTCCGATATATAATTTCTTTTTTCCGAAGAGAATCAGGTCTACTGTAGTTCATTTACATCATGCAATGATTACACATAATATCTTTTCAACTGATCTAAATTACATGGATTTGTAAACTCCAACCCATCTAAATCAGTCAAGATGACGGCTCCGCCTGACAATATCTTCTTCAACACATAGGGTCTAGCCCAATGAGGACGAAACTTCCCACGTGGGTCTATGATTGGCTGTCTAATTTCCTTCAAGACCAAACACCCCTTTTCCAGTTTCCGGTCTTTGACCTTCTTATTGAAATGCCACGCCATTCTTCTTTGATAAACTTGAGTTTGGTGGATTGCTCGCAGTCGCTTTTCATCCATACCCAAGAGTTGCAAATAATAATTCTTAGCCCAATCTGCTTCGCTGATCTGGCTTTCTCAAATAATTCTCACCGACTGAACTTCCAGCTCAATAGGCAACACTGCTTCCATACCATATACTAAGGAATACGGGGTTGCCCCTGTAGGCGTTTTGATTGAAGTTCTGTATCCCCACAAGGCCTTTGGTAATTGCTCGTGCCAAGCTCTATGCTTTTGAACTGTCTTCTGCAAAATGACTTTTATAGCCTTGTTTGCAGCCTCTACCACCCCATTTGTTTGTGGACTGTAGTGAGAGGACTTATGGTGCTGAATCTTCTTTTGCCTCAGTAGGTCCGAAAATTCACTTTGAAAGTGAGACCCATTATCAGTAATGATCTCGAATGGTGTTCCATACCGACAAAGGATGTTGGTACGAACGAACTGTGCTGCCTTCTTGGCATTCAAGACCGAATAAGAAACTGCCTCAATCCACTTAGTGAAATAATCAACATCAACCAGGATGAATTGATGGCCATTGGAGGCCTTTGGATGGATCTTTCCGATCACGTCTATGCCCCAAGTTGTGAAAGGCCATGGTGAAGCAATGGGATTTAGACTGACCGGAGGCTGTCTTTGCAGCTTGGCAAAAATCTGACATTCATGGCACTTCTGCGCGTGCCTCACGCAATCTGCATTCATTGTCGACCAGTAATAACCCAGGTTCATAATTTTTCGAGCCAAGGCTATCCCGTGCATGTGTGGACCGGACTCCCCATTATGTAGAGAATCCATGATGGCTTGAGCTTCTCCCTCATCAACGCACCTTAGGTGCAAGCCATTCCAACTTCTCTCATATAGAATTCCCCCAATAAGGAAATATCCAGATGCTAACTGTCTCAATGTCCGTTGATCAGTCTTGCTGGATCCCTCTGGGTAGGCTTCATACTGAAGATAATTCTGTATGTCCCAAAACCAGGGCTTGTCATCAACTAGATTCATGACATGTGCTGGCTGTTTCTGGAGCCGAACTGTCAGAGGTCGAATGACTTGGTCTCCCCCTACATTGACCATGGAGGCTAAGGTAGCTAGAGCATCAGCAAACTGATTTTTGGCTCGCGGCAAGTAATGGAAGGATAACTCTTCAAACTGCTGAGCCAATTCGTCCAAACGTTGTAGGTAAGGAACCAAACGCTCTTCCTTAATCTTCCATTTTCTCAAGGCTTGGGAGACTATTAGATTGGAATCTCCGAAAACTTTGAGTATCTTTATTTCTTTCTCCAGGGCTGCTTCTAACCCCTTTATGCAAGCTTCATACTCGGCTTTGTTGTTGGTGCAGTCGAAATCTAGTTTAACTGCAATAGGGATGTATTCTCCACAAGGAGTTTTGAATACAACTCCAACCCCATTTCCATGGTAGTTTGAAGCTCCATCGAAGTACATCTCCCAGACTTCACTTTCCAAGCTCAACAAGTCTTCATCAGGAAATTCTACTTCCGGCATTTGGTCTTCGACCGGTAATTCTGCTAATTGATCAGCTAAGGGTCCGCCTTTCACTGCTTTCCGTTGTACAAATTTTAAGTCATAAGCTGCGAGCACTGACACCCACTTAGCCATCTTACAATCAAGAATCGGCCTCTCCATAAGGAATTTCAAGGGGTTCGATTCAGAGATGACATATGTAGTGTAAGACGAGAGGTAGTGCTGCAGCTTTGTACAAGCCCAGACTAGAGCCAAACACAACTTCTCAATCTTATTGTATTTTAACTCATATTCCAGCATCCTCTTGCTAAGGTAATACATGGCATTTTCTATCCTTGTATCTTCTGCTTGTTGAGCTAGCATTGCACCCATCGCTTCTTCCGTCACTGATAGGTACAATAGCAAAGGCTTTCCTAGCCTTGGTGGCTGTAAAACTGGCGGGGATAGCAGATATTGCTTGACTTGGTCGAAAGCTTTCTGACAATCCTCATTCCATTTGACTGCTACTCCTTTCCTGAGTAATTTGAAAATCGGACCACAAGTATCGGCCAACTGATTGATGAACCGGCTGATGTACTGTAGTCTTCCCAAGAAACCCCGAACTTCTTTTTCTGTCTTCAGCGCCGGCATTTCCAGAATGGCTTTGGCTTTTGAAGGGTCAATCTCTATGCCCTTCCGACTGACCATATGCCCCAGAAACACTCCAAACGTAGCTCCAAACAGACATTTTGCCGAGTTGAGCTTTAAATTGTACTTTCGAAGTCTAAGGAAGAACTTCTCAAGTGCTGTTGTATGTTCTTCAGTTGTTTTTTATTTAACAACCATATCGTCCACGTACACTTCTACTTCTTTGTGAATCATGTCATGGAAGATGGTCGTTGCCATTCTTTGATAAGTTGCCCCGACATTTTTGAGCCCAAAAGTCATGACCCTATAGCAGTAGGTTCCCCATTCTGTGATAAATGCCGTTTTCTCTTTATCTAGCAAATGCATCATTATTTGATTGTATCCGACAGTAAGATCGGTCAAGGAGACCATCTCGTGTCCAACCATTCGATCCACCAACAAGTCAATATGTGGCAGAGGAAAATCGTCCTTCGGACAGGCTTTATTCAATTCCCGGTAATCCACACACATTCTAACTTTGCCATCTTTCTTCGGCACCGGCACAATGTTTGCTAACCATGTGGGGTAGGCAATGGGTTCTATGAACTTGTTCTCCAGTTGCTTGGCAATTTTTTCGGCAATGGGACCGTTTTTATTTTAATTTTATTAAATGACTCCATTTTAAACCCAATTTTATTTAAGGCCGAATTATTTAGAGAAACTGGTCAAGCGTACCAAGTACGATTCTAGGTAAGGGAATTAGGTACGTCGGCCCGTTGGAAGCCGACGCCCGGAAAATCGGCCTCTTTTAACCTACGATTTCTAATTGATTTTATTTTAGAAAAGCCAATTATTTAAACCCAACCCGGACAAATCGAACCGAGTTCCTATGTGGAAAATCAATTAATCGTCCCAATCAAATCTAATTATCACATAGCAATTATTCAAATTAAAGCAACTAAATCAAAGCGATCAAACCAAATAAATAAAAAAGACCCGCTCTTGCCTTATGGTTCAAGGCGGGCAACAAACCGAACCTAAAATACATTCTATCCGATTTAAATCCAACCCATAAACCTAAAATCATGCATATTTATTATTTAACACTAGAAATGCAAATTGTTAATAAACATGCAAATTAATCTTAAATATAAATAAATCAACAAACTTAATTTTATTTTTCATTTAAACATAAATTGCAAAATCCATATAAATAAACACATAAAATTACACTTTAGTATTCTAAGTTTAATTAAACTGTGATCTGTTCATAATTGGGCATTTTCAAATTTATTGAAGAAATTATATTTTATTTTCGTATAAAATTTATTATTAATTTTTTATATTTTTTTTTTGCTTTTCTGGAAAAATCGATGAACAGTCGCGTGACGCCACTGTTCTTGGATGAACAGTTGCATGACACGACTGTTCTTCATGAGCCGTGAATAGTGAACAGTGAATAGTGCACAGTCGCGTGACGTAACTGCACAGTCGCGTGACACAACTGTTCTTGGATGAACAGTCGCGTGACACGACTGTTCTTCATGAGCCATGAATAGTGAACAGTGAATAGTGCACAGTCGCGTGACGCAACTGTACAGTCGCGTGACGCAACTGTTCTTGGATGAACAGTTGCGTGACACAACTGTTCTTCCAGGAACAGTTGCGTGACACAACTGTTCTTGGATCAACAGTTGCGTGACGCAGCTGTTCATCCAGGAACAGTTGCGTGATGCACTGTCCTAGCCCAGAATTCATTTTTAAATGTCTTATTTACATTATTTCTTACTTAAATACGATTTAAAGACATATAAAATAGTCAAATATGAACAGAACATAATTTAAAGAAACTTAGATTACTAAAACCACAAAAGTATTACTAAAATCACAAAAATATATATAAAAAAAAACAAAGAATGTTAAGGAAATTACCTAATCCTCAGATTGATGCTTGCAAATGGATCAAATCTCTTAACAAATGATAGCTAAGATTTCCAGAAACCTTTTTTTCAAGGATTTAATTGTGGTTTCTTTATAGTGTGTTTTTTAGGGTTTCAAAATCGTGTTCCTCTCTTTTTTTTTGTTCTTGTCCTTCTGTCAAAATTGTGAGAAAGAGATGTATTTATAGGGTACGTCAGGACACAGCTGCGTCACGCTACTGTAGCTGTGTCACGCAGCTCATTTTCACAGTCGCGTGACGCGACTGACAGTGGGGTGACGCGACTGGAAGTGGGGTGACGCGACTGGCAGTTGTGTGATGCGACTGGCAGTGGGGTGACGCGACTGGCAGTGGGGTGACACGACTAGCAGTTGGGTGACACGACTAGCAGTGGGGTGACACGACTGGCAGTTGGGTGACACGACTAGCAGTGGGGTGACACGACTGGCAATGGGGTGACACAACTGGCAATTGGGTGACACGACTGGGAGTTGGGTGACACGACTGGCAGTTGGGTGACACGACTGGCAGTGGGGTGACACGACTGACAGTTGGGTGACACGACTGGCAGTTGGGTGACACGACTGACCCAACCAAAAACTTAAAATTGGTTTGATTTATCCTTGGATTAAAAGACTTCTAGATGGCATTAACAAATTCATTTCACATCCTCGTATCATCATTGGATCAGGCGGGGGATAAAAAACACGCGTCAACAGTTTGCCCCCCCCACTTTATCATTAATTGTATAAACGATTAATGTTAAAGTGGTCTACTGACGCGCCTTCAGTCTGGCAACCATCCTCAAAGCCCGGTTTGATCGGCTTAAAAGATGTTGGATTGACTTGATCATCTGGCCACCTACTCAGCTCGGTTTGATCGGCTTTCGTCGGCTCCAGTCGGATTTGTGAATAACTCAAAGCTCGGTTTGATTGGCTTTGAAGACACCTCCGAGGCTCGGCTTGATCGGCCTGAAGGATTTGAATGCCTTGGCCAACATCGCAATACACCATCATTGACCGGGAAGAGAACCCAAACAGCTTCGTAATACACCATCACTGTTCGGTCACTGAAATTGTCCTGATCAGCTTCGCAATACACCATCACTAATCAGGATTTGAGTCAACTTCGAAATACACCATCATTTACTCGATTAAGGATTCCAAAGCTCAGTTTGATCGGCTTTGTTGTCCACCTCCTCAGCTCTGTTTGATTGGCTTTAGAGGATTTGAATAGAGATTGTCTTGATCAGCTTTGCAACACACCATCACTAATCAAGAAAAGGTCCAAGCAGCTTCGCAATACACCATCACGGCTTGGTGGGATTTAAGATTGTCCTGATCAGCTTCGCAATACATCATCACTAATCAGGAAAAGGATTGACTCGATCAGCTTCGCAATACATCATCACTAATCGAGAAAAGAATCCAAACAGATTCGCAATACATCATCACTGCTTGGTGGGGCTTAACGGCTTCGAGAGACCATCACTGGTTGGTCATTGAGATTGTCCTGATCAGCTTCGCAATACATCATCACTAATCAGGAAAAGGATTGACTCGATCAGCTTCGTAATACATCATCACTAATCGAGAAAAGAACCCAAACAGCTTCGCAATACATCATCACTGCTTGGTGGGGCCTAACGGCTTCGAGAGACCATCACTGGTTGGTCATTGAGATTGTCCTGATCAGCTTCGCAATACATCATCACTAATCAGGAAAACGATTGACTCGATCAGCTTCGCAATACATCATCACTAATTGAGAAAAGAACCCAAACAGCTTCGCAATACATCATCACTGCTTGGTGGGACCTATCGGCTTCGAAAAACCATCACCGGTTGACCTGAAAAATTGTTCAACAGAAAAAGAGCAATATCTGTGTACAAACAGACCTTGCCTTTTTGTTAGAAGAATGTTGGGACATCATATGCCCCCATGCATTAATTATAAATTTCAAAAGTTTGCATCAGGGAAAAAGATTATACTTTTGCCCCCAGTCCGGAATTTTGACTTAGGACCAAAAGTATCACCTTCTTAGGCAGACCTTCAATGTTTATTGTCAAAATTTGGTTTGAAAGGTTTGCAAAAATTTAGTAAAAATTTTAGGCCAGAAGAATTTTAAGCCTGAATTTTCAGGTATACCCTTCTTGATGCAGTGTTTGAGAGAAAACTTACCTGAGGGTAATTTGGGCAATTTGATGCTCCTTCCCCCTTGTGCGGTGAGTAGACAAAATCGCTGAAGTGTACGAACTGCATATCGACGTCAAATTGCTTGAACGGGTCACTATGGGCTTTAAACGGACCATTTGGGCCTTATGGGCTTAACGAGTGTGATGGGCCCTTCCTTTGGGCTTGAGGGTTGTTGATGGGCCCCTCCTTCTTTTGGACTGAGAGAGGTGGGCTTGGGCCCAGCGCTTACTTATAAGTGAATTTCTTCTAACCATTTCATTTAGCAATTGCACCAAATGTTCTTTTCTGTGCTTGCAGGTGCCTGCTCAGAAGTATCAGGAGGTGTGCCAGCGGTTCGGCTTCGCCCGGTCTTACATCGCTCGACTCTACGTTGACCGCGACGAGAGGGTATGTATCTCATATGCGTTACTTTCTTCTTCTTTTGTCTGCATACCCTTCTTACATATTTCTGCTCTTACAGGATTTGGAGATTGGGAGGTTACAGAGGCACCAGTCTCGCCAATCTAGCGCCGTTACCCGATTCCAGCTGGAGGTGGATCGACTTCAGACAAGGTTAGAGGTGGAGGGGATTCCGCTAGACTTCTCCGGAGAGGATGATGATGGTTCCTCATCCGATGACGCACTGCCATCTCCACCCCCTTGGGCAGCTGCTGGTCCAAGCCGGAGGCGTCGCTAGCCAAGCTCCTGTTTTTTGACCATTTTTGAAACATTTTTGTAGTTTGTAGGATTATATGTACAGTTTTATTAATTTTATGACATTATTTTACATTTTTACAGTATATTTGCTTTTATTACAGTATCGTTTATACATGTATTTCTTACAACTTGTGAGATCTGATTGCTGCATAAACAAAATACAAACACAAGAACACAAAATAGCGGTATCCCACTTATTCACAAGAGTGGTCGACCTTGTTAGTGATTAATGAACCAATTTATCGTAAATGAATAAATGGAATGAAATGAAATAAAAGACTAAATAAGGAACTTAAAATGAAACACGACAAAAATCAATTAGAAACAGAAGTGGATCGTAGTACTTACCTGACAGGGCGGTCCACTCGGTAAATGCGGACGTAATGGCTCAACCATCCTTTCTCGGTTAATGCGATCATAAAGGCTCAACTTCTTTATTGTACAAACCGTCCTTCTTATTGACTAATTCGAGTTTAAATGCTCACCAACCCGAGCAAACTATACATAAATGCTTTCCAACTACCATTGACAGTGGATATAAAGTCGAGTAATGATAATGCCTCGTTCATTGGTCCCTTTACACTTTTATAAATAGAAGCTTCCTTTTACGGCCTCTTCACACCCAGCATTCAAAACAAATCCATTCCTTAGATAATCCTTTTCCATGGCTTTCAGGAACCAAGTTTCATCCTTCGTCCAATCCATCCCTGACGACTTATGGCAGATTCCCCCTATGAACCAACTTGCCTGGTTGAGATATTTCAAAGACCTAAAACCCAACCATGGCTTCTTATCTTGGCTCGTTACTCATTTTAATCCTAACACCATGGTTTTTTGGTTTGAAGACTCTGAAGTAACTCCGACCTATGAGGAGATGTGTGTCGTGATGGATCATCATCCTGACCAAGACGAAACTCCGGCTTTACCCCCAGGTCCTAGGTATGATCTAGCTGAGATTGCGGCCTTGTGTCCGATTTACCTTCCTGATGGCATAAACGTGGATCAAGGTCTTCCCTTGGAACCTTTCCTGAGCAGGGTTTTGTCCATTGATATAGATCTCTCTTGGATTCGAGCTTGCTGTTTCTTGCTGTTGAATGTGTATGCCATGAAGAATCGTCAACCTGGAATCAGAGATTTCCGACTTCTGACCGTTGTTCGTGACATGCAATTGTACCATCATACTGTCTTTATGATGATCATGGGAGAAACAATGTGTTGGGTCAAGGATATCGCCCTTCACATCACCAACTTCAATGTTCATCATCGCGGTTGTCCACTGCTATTGCAAGCCTGGGCTCTGGACAAGTTAAGCCTGATTCCTCCAGTTCCAGCTCGCTTAATTCTGACCTATGGGCCTGCCATCTTTCAATCTCGGTCTCGGAGACACTTTGATTTTGGGGGTAACCCTACAATTCGGTGGACTTGTTCTTGCTGGAGGATCAGACTGGTCACGACCGGAAGTATGAATCTCAACTATGTGTTGTATGCCAGTCTAAACCGTTCCATGGCCTATTTCCCCGATAGGATCAGTCGTCAGTATGGGATGATACAGCGTGTTCGCAGAGTCCATAACTTCGAGAGTGGCCTGATAACACCGCATCTGTTGACCAATTTGGCTGATCGTTGGCGAAATCGAAACACCGTGTATTTAGATGAAGGAACGATGCAGGACACCGTGACACCCGCATATGCCAACTGGTTCTTTACCCCATAATGATGCCATGCTCTGCGAAGATTGGCCTCTGCTAATAGGCCCCACTAGAATAAATTGTTGTTTGTTGCTTTTCTTTTGTACTCAGGCCATGAGCTTTTATTTGAATGTATCTGCTCTCCTTTTAATTAATGATCTCGATGATTCTGTCTTTATTAATTCTTGCTTTTTCTGCACATATGAATCAACAACAGACAACAAATTTTTTCTTTCGAAATCGTTTATTGCGTTAGCTATTTGGGCCTCCTGCCCTCTGGTTAATAAATGAAAGCTCATAAAGAAGAGATTATTCTGTAAAGATAAAAGCTTACACTAGGAAATAACAAAGAATGGGGTGACTATTTTATTACCTGCACAAATCAGAAAAAAATAACAAATGTAACTCCTTTATGTATGCATGAACCTATGTGAGTACTAGGGTTTATTCATGGTTTTATTGATCTTTCCAAGGAAATCGCCGAGAAAATGGCACTTGACCTTCTGATCGCTGTCTAAGAGAATCCAATACCCGGGTAGGACCAACAGCTAAACATCTTCAAAAAAAATGAGCAAATACTGACCACATAGGCAGAGAGGAATGTCTTGTAATCGACGATCATGCCCCAGAAACAAAAGGGAAGAAGAATTTGAGAATCAAGCTCTTTATTGCTCTTACTTCTTTCAACATTATACAGAAGCGAAGAGAAATTATTTCAATACAATGGTTATTCATTCTAACTACTCATTCGCCTATTCTCCTTCTAGTCAAGTTGATGACATTGAGCAACCAGTTGCAAGCATGTCATAAATGCATGGCATAGATTTCGCATTTAAACTAAGCACCATGCGTTAATCTCAAAACTCTTTATTTTTATTATTATCATTTTTTTATTATTTTTTATTATGCTCTAACTTTTGCCTAGGCCGCCCTTTCAGGTTTTCAACCTAGCGAGCTCATTTCTCGCCTAAGCCGCCCTTTCGGGTTTTCAACTTAGCCCTCTCTTTTCTTTTCTCTTTTTCTTCTTTTTTTTTCTTTAATCAAAATCATCATTTCAGACATTGAATCTCTTCATTTGATCCTGACTGACAATCCGATTGACAGGCTTCCCTTCCGAAGTGACCAATTCAGCGGCACCCTTATCCGACAGCTTCTGGATTTTGAATGGTCCATGCCAATTGGGTCTGAATTTCCCTCTATGGTGACTCTGGGATTCATGGTCTAACAGTATGATCAGCACTGAATCTCCACTTTTCGAAGTCCTTGGATGTACCCGCTTACTGTAGAAACAAGCAATCATTCTCTTTTTTTTTTTTTTTCATTTTTCATTCATTTCATTACTATTATTATTTTTTTTTTTTTTTTTTGATAACATGCCATTCCTACAGTGCTGTTACTCAGGACATCCATATGTGGAAGAAGGAAGTCATCTTTGGGCGAGGCTGTAGTCGACACAGGTTGTTAGTCTCCCCCTTTCTTGAGCATAGGGACTATGTTTGCCGACCACTCAGGGTAATGCATTACCTTCCCAGAAACTTGCATCTAGCTCTTTCTGAACCACAGCCTTCATCTTGTTTTGCCACTTCTAGTTTGACCCGTCTCCTTTTCCGCTTTACTAGCTTGATATTTGAATCGGTAGGGACGACATGTCCTGTAATCGGCTTATTGATCCCCCGGTATATCAGCATAATTGTAGACGTTCTTGGAAATCGTTTTTGAGCTCAAGCTTAAAGTCTGATCCGATTTCGATTATTTTTTTGAGATTTTGGACGGTGCTTAGGTTAAATGCAAAATGATGCAATGCATTTATGCCAAATATGCGGGTGGTATAATCAATGCCATGAACATAACAATCAGGAGAAGTAAGAAAACAAGTAATCAAAATTCATTCCCATTGATTGAAATAGTAAATGAAGTTCATTCAAATTGTTCTTAAAGCAATATTCAGAAAACAAACAGAAAGATTAAAGAGCTTGTTCAATTCGCCCATCAGCTAACTTTAATGGTTTTCGGGCGCCGGCTCATTATGCTCAGGAGGCTAGGTGATCTTCCCGCTATCTATCAAATCTTGGATATCATGTCGGAGCTTGAGACAATTATCAGTAGAATGACCTTTACACTGATGATATTCACAGTCTTGATCAGTGAACCTACCCTGAATAGGCTTAGATGGATTAATTGGCAACTTTGACAATACGCCATTCTCAATGCAGGATCTCATGACTGCGCTTAAAGGCATGCCCAAATCAGTGAATTCCCTTTTCTTTCTCTCCTTAACAGCTCTAACTGTATTGCTACTCCATAATTGGTTTGTAGCTGCATGACCAACATTTCTGTTATGATTACTGTTGGAAGATCGGTAGTTACCAAACCCTCGGCTCGTCTTTTTCTTTTTGTTGTACAGCTCTTCAAAATTCAATCCAGCCCTCCGTATCCCCAGTTCCAGGCTGTCATATCTTTTCTTATAGTTCTTGTACGATGTCTGAGGAAATCCTCGCAACACATCCTCTTCGTCGTATTGGTTCATCTGAGCAACACGGATGGACTCTGACAAATGGGACCTCTGGTCATCATTCTCCACGAACAGGGTATGCTTCGAAGAAGTAGAATTTGTGGGCTTCAAGACATACTCTGTCACATGAAAATTGATGACTGGATCTTTTTCTTTCGAAACAGATATCCTCTCCACCTTGTCCTTTAGTTCTGCTATTCGCTTAATCAGCTCATTCTCAGTCGGACTAGCATTATCAACTGATGCTTGACTACCCAAGGTGTGTTCTGGAGCCTCTCTTCCCTCCACTATAGGCTGATTACTTGAAGTAGGCAGCACTTGGTTTTGGGCTCTATCTTGAGCAAGGGCAGCAGCTATTATTTCAGAAACGGTCCTTATCTGGGCTGGAGAGAAACCCGTCTCATTCACAGTGTTATCAGCCATCCCAACCAAATATGAATCAAAAATTGAATCCGAAGAACTTGAATGAATCACAGGACTAAACGGAACAGGCTCGGGGATTGGGATACTCTGACCAAACGTTGACCAGGGCGCCGATGCCAAGCTCTCGAGGTGATTTTCTGGGAAAGATCAATTCTGACTGATAGATATAACAACTGAGTTAAAGTAGGTCCTGCATGTATGCATGAGAAATAGCAGCACATAGAATGAGAAATGCAGTTCTAATGTGCTAATGACCGGTATGGGAATAAGATCTCGATTTCAACGACTGGACCCAAAATTCGGTGTGAATAACATGGCAATGACTTATTTTGTATTCAAACATTTTCGGCATTATCTGTCGTCGACCGTCCCTTTTTGGAATTTACAGTCGACTATTTTCTCTCAAGTCCCTAACTTTTGCCTTGGAATGAAAGAATCTCCAAGCAGGATTTTTATTATTTTTTTGTGTCCTTAATTTTTTCCTTGGAATGGAAGAATCTCCAAGCGGGATTTTTCTTATTTTTACCCTTTTTTTGTTTCTGTATCCTTACTTTTTGCCTTGGAACATATGGTCCCAAGCAGGATCTCATTTTGTTTTGTTACAAATTTTGTAATCTCTTGCTCACTTATTTTCAGATAATGTGAGAAATGTGACAATACAAAGGAATCGCAACCCCCTTATAACTCCCTTTTCTTTTGGGTATTGATTCACTATAAGTGATTGCATTATATTATTCACAATGAATTTGAGGTCCACTCTCAAAATCAAGGTCAAACGTCCATACCGAAAATTAGCTCTTATGCATGGCTGAAAAGGAAAGTGTTAAATGGTGCATGAATGTCACAACATATGTACAGTTTATAACATACAGGGGAACGGGAGTTGGGAAATGCATGCCTTCCAACCTTATTTCTCCCACACACGGATTCCATTGGTATAAATTCTGACATCTGTTTCCTATGAATTGGTCTAATCTCGACAACCAACAGGGGATTTTGAGATTGACGATATCAACTCTCGAAAATGAATGCGGCTCAACAACAGCAAATAGAACCGGTTATTTCCTTAGGGGAAGTAACTACGGTTTTTAACTACATGCATTGGCTTTAGTCTTATTGGGCTTAACAAAGTCTGGGTTCTGCAAACAGGATTCGGGCTTTGTTGGGCCTACTCCTTTTGACGCACCTTTGAGGTACTAGGCTTGCGGTTGGTAGTAATGTTAATTCTCGGATGGATGCACCTAAATCGCATGGTCTAGGCTAGATCCACCGTCAAACTTAACACCAGTACCGAAGGGTAGTATGGGTAGAATGAGGTGAGAAGAGAGAAATGCGAATGAATGCAAAAATCCTAGAAAGAAAAAGGAAAGCATTTAAACACATACGGACGATTAATAATTTTCCATCGGCTTTTCTAACCAATTTTATTTAGAAAGTAGGTTTTTTTTTAGAGTCAATTCCTAATTGCAACCACTAAATTATTTATTAAAAATAACAGGGGATTAGTGGGTGCAAAATTCCCCAGCAGAGTCGCCAAACTGTTTTCGCCGAAATCCCAACCCCGGAAGGATTCCGAAAAACATCTTTTTATTTGTTTATTATTGTTTTGGAAAAAGGTGATAAAAATCTTTTTTGGATGTACGATGCCGATAAATCGGTCTTATAAATTATTTTGAGTCGCCACCCATTTTTTCGGCAATGGGACCGTTTTTATTTTAATTTTATTAAATGACTCCATTTTAAACCCAATTTTATTTAAGGCCGAATTATTTAGAGAAACTGGTCAGGCGTACCAAGTACGATTCTAGGTAAGGGAATTAGGTACGTCGGCCCGTTGGAAGCCGACGCCCGGAAAACCGGCCTCTTTTAACCTACGATTTCTAATTAATTTTATTTTAGAAAAGCCAATTATTTAAACCCAACCCGGACAAATCGAACCGAGTTCCTATGTGGAAAATCAATTAATCGTCCCAATCAAATCTAATTATCACATAGCAATTATTCAAATTAAAGCAATTAAATCAAAGCGATCAAACCAAATAAATAAAAAAGACCCGCTCTTGCCTTATGGTTCAAGGCGGGCAACAAACCGAACCTAAAATACATTCTATCCGATTTAAATCTAACCCATAAACCCAAAATCATGCATATTTATTATTTAACACTAGAAATGCAAATTGTTAATAAACATGCAAATTAATCTTAAATATAAATAAATCAACAAACTTAATTTTATTTTTCATTTAAACATAAATTGCAAAATTCATATAAATAGACACATAAAATTACACTTTAGTATTCTAAGTTTAATTAAACTGTGATCTGTTCATAATTGGGCATTTTCAAATTTATTGAAGAAATTAGATTTTATTTTTGTATAAAATTTATTATTATTTTTTTTATATTTTTTTTTTGTTTTTTTGGAAAAATCGATGAACAGTCGCGTGACGCAACTGTTCTTGGATGAACAGTCGCGTGACACGACTGTTCTTCATGAGCCGTGAATAGTGAACAGTGAATAGTGCACAGTCGCGTGACGCAACTGCACAGTCGCGTGACGCAACTGTTCTTGGATGAACAGTCGCGTGACACGACTGTTCTTCATGAGCCATGAATAGTGAACAGTGAATAGTGCACGGTGAATAGTGCACAGTACAGTCGCGTGACGCAACTGTACAGTCGCGTGACACAACTGTTCTTGGATGAACAGTTGCGTGACACAACTCTTCTTCCAGGAACAGTTGCGTGACGCAACTGTTCTTGGATCAACAGTTGCGTGATGCAGCTGTTCCTCCAAGAACAGTTGCGTGATGCACTGTCCTAGCCCAGAATTCATTTTTAAATGTCTTATTTACATTATTTCTTACTTAAATACGATTTAAAGACATATAAAATGGCCAAATATGAACAGAACATAATTTAAAGAAACTTAGATTACTAAAACCACAAAAATATTACTAAAATCACAAAAATATATATAAAAAAAAAACAAAGAATGTTAAGGAAATTACCTAATCCTCAGATTGATGCTTGCAAATGGATCAAATCTCTTAACAAATGATAGCTAAGATTTCCAGAAGCCTTTTTTTCAAGGATTTAATTGTGGTTTCTTTATAGTGTGTTTTTCAGGGTTTCAAAATCGTGTTCCTCTCTTTTTTTTTATTCTTGTCCTTCTGTCAAAATTGTGAGAAAGAGATGTATTTATAGGGTAGGTCAGGACACAGCTGCGTCACGCTACTGTAGCTGCGTCACGCAGCTCATTTTCACATTCGCGTGACGCGACTGACAGTGGGGTGACGCGACTGGTAGTGGGGTAACGCGACTGGCAGTTAGGTGACGCAACTGGCAGTGGGGTGACGCGACTGGCAGTGGGTTGACACGATTGGCAGTTGGGTGACACGACTGGCAGTGGGGTGACACGACTGGCAGTGGGGTGACACGACTGGCAGTGGGGTGACACGACTGGCAGTGGGGTGACACGACTGACAGTTGGGTGACACGACTGGCAGTTGGGTGACACGACTGACCCAACCAAAAACTTAAAATTGGTTTGATTTATCCTTGGATTAAAAGACTTCTAGATGGCATTAACCCATTCATTTCACATCCTCGTATCATCATTGGATCAGGCGGGGCATAAAAAACACGCGTCAACAGGTTCGTAGTTGTTGCTGGTAGACGGGTTGTAGGTTTTTTATTATTATGTCTACCTGCTCTTGCTCAGAAGGCCGATTAATCATCTGGGTGGCCTTGGCCCTCCACCTCGTAAGGAACGAGGAAAATGATTCATTGTTCTTTTGCTTGGTGGTTTCTAGCTCTCTTCGAGTAACATCCACCTCCATGTTATAGTGATACTATGAATTAAATGCATTACAGATGTCCTCCCAGGTCTTCATCTTAGACCGATCCAGGCTAACAAGCCATCTTAATGCAGCACCGGTGAGAGATTGTTGGAACAACTGAGCAAGGAGCTCGCTGCTCAATCCAAATGGGTTAAGGGCACCCACATACATTTTCAAATGAGTTTTGGGACAAGTAGTTCCATCAAATTTGTCCATGTTGGGCATCTTGAATTTTGTGGGCAGTCTTGCTTTAGGGAATAAGGATAAGGAGTCCATGTCCACCACTTCCTTGTGGGTTTTGAGAGCAGTGACAGACCTTTCCAGCAGTTCTAGTTTTTCTCTAATTCTCTGAGCTTCCAGCTCAGAAGCAGTTTTGGAGGGCATGTCATCCAGGTTCAAGGCAGGGTTTGTAGGTTCAGTAGCAGGACCCTGATTGGAGGCAGCAGGTCCACTTCCCCCGGCCGAAGCCCCATTTCCATTACCGTTGCCCAGCTCAGCTATCAGGGCAGTCCTTTGGACAGCCAATGCCTCATTCATTCTAGCCTCCATTCTGGCCTCCAGCTATTCGATGAGGGTTTGAATGTCGGTGAGTGATGCCATTGATGCAGGTAAGGTTGTAGGAGTTGTAGGTGAAACTGGTGTAGCTGGTGAAGCTGGCGATCGCACTGTAGGTGTGATTGGCACTTGGGTAAGCACTCGGATTGTGGGTACCTGTAAGGATAAGGGTAGCTGGATTAGGTACAGTGGTTGGTGTATCAGGGTAACTGATGTGAGGTAGATCGACTCTTTGTCCAACTGTGCATGACTAAGAAAAGGGTCCTTTGTATTCCTCTTAATGTGATGATATGTCATGAATGCACACAACATCACGTCATAATCTTTTCATGATATGATTCACATCATTGGGTGCATACAGTCCTAAAGGATAGGTTCTATAGGCTATGACTCAAAATAGAAAATTGGCTTATAAGGGACCCTTGAACCTTGAGCATGGATATACCTAACCACATGTGAAACAAAGAGTTTCGCGTGGGTTCAACAGTACGCATGCCCATGGGCCATCCCCAAAAGGATTAGGGATGGTTTGCGGTAACAGGGAGGACGCTTTGGCTATCCGTCGACATAATCAAAGAGACCTGCCGATCAGCGCTACTTGCTATCCAGACTCAGAAGTTTGAACAGAGAGAGAAGAAATTCATTTGAAATTCATTTTTTATGCAATGGAGAAAAAGATTCTCAATTCGTGCACATAAATCAACAAATTTAAATGATTTAAAATAAAATTCAATTAGGTCCAAACTCTCCTTATTGAGTTTTCTTAAGGAAAGAATACCCCATTCATGTTAGGGTACCCTGCAAAACAAAGCATAGTAAAATAATACCCTAAAGAAGGGCTGGTTAGTTTACACAGCAATTGTAGTCCTCTTTTATGTAAAAAGATTACATAATCTCCCAAGTAAAGTCGCCAAACTGTGAACCCCTCCCCAAAATATCATAGCATGTGAATGCATGTGACTAAAGGAAGAAATGCACATGAATGTATGAGTCGCCACCTTGTTTAATTATTTTAGGGTAAACTAGGAAAAACCCTAAGTGACTCCAAATTTAACTAACCTAATTACTAGATTAATTAACCCAATGTTTAAGGCATGTCTACGAACCCGAGGTGGATCCCGAGACTACGTCATGTTGATGAACTAACCATGAGTGAATGCTTTGCAAGGTGAATGATGTAATTGGACCAATGAGATGTTTATGTGATTTCGACTTGCCACTCGGGGTTAAATCCCGAACGTGCCTACGTACTTCCGTTTGAATGGAAGATCAAAGTCAACGTAGTTCGATAGGCCTCTTTTAGAGGGCTTTGAATGGGTATGCTTAATGCATGAGTGTGTGTATGCTTCGTGCATTTTGTTTAGGCATTTTGCCAAAGAATTGATTGATTTTATTAGGCATTTGATGCCAAAAATGTTGATTTCAATCGCTTTTAGCAAAAATGATTTGATTTAGGCAAATGTTGCCAAAAATTGTTGATTTTAAGGCTTTTAGCCAAAATGATTTGATTTAGGCAAATGTTGCCAAAAAATGTTGATTTTGGGCGATTGTCGCCAAAAAATGGTTAATCTACTTATAGGCAATTTATTTGCCTAAAGTGATTAATTGATTTGCAATGTAGGCAATTTATTGCCAAGAAAACGTGATTAATTAAGGCTGTTTAGCCACAATTATTGACTAATTGGACTTAAACCGAATTTGTTCGAAATAAAGGTAATTTCACCATAGTTATTGATTAACTAGGCTTTTTTAGCCAATATTGTCAGATTTAGCGTTAATACCACGATTATTGATTAACCGGGCATTTAAGCTTAATCATATTTAATTGAGGCAATTTATTTGCCTAATTGATGATATGAATGCATTTATGCAATTGTAGAATTATTAGGAGTAGAAGAGAAGCATGCATGAAGTGCTAAAATTAAATAGGCAGAGTTTAGTTCGTGTACTTGATTTAATCGTCGACCGCTTCTTAACTCCAGGTTAAGCTCCTCGTTAAGGTAATATTAATTAATTTGATTTTAGTGACCACTTAACAAAGCAAGAAAGCAATTAAAGCTAAACTAAAATGCAGAAAAGCAGTAAAGAATCGCAAAGAGCGTAGAGGAGAAGGAGCGTCCGTCAACACAGACTGAGTGAGTTGAAAAGAGTGCCGGGGCCACTATTTATAGGCAAAAACGGACTGTTTCGGCGGCCTGGGCTGCTTGAGCCCAGCGGCCGGGCTGCCTGCCGCCGGGTCCGGCAGCCTGAGCCACCGAGGCCGGTGGTTCTGCTATTTTGACGCTCGGGGGCTTTTTCGGGAGTTTCGGACCTCCAAAAAATATTCCGGAACCAGTTCCGCGATCCTCGCGAAGTCCCGGACGTTTCAAGTACCATATTGGCATACTTTCGGTGAACTTCCAAAATGGCCTCTGGTCCGGTCGGACTGTTTGCAGTCCGGGAAAATTGGCTCTTTGAGCCTCAAAATTTGAGTATTCACAGATCTGTGTTTATACCATCAAGGAGGTAAATTGGACACAGGGTCACAATCTCAGCTAGATCATACCTAGGACCTGGGGGTAAAGCCAGAGTTTCATCTTGCTCGGGATGATGATCCATCACGGCACACATCTCCTCGTAGGTCGGAGTTACTTCAGAGTCTTCAAACCAGAAAACCATGGTGTTAGGATTAAAATGAGTAATGAGCCAAGATAAGAAGCCATGGTCAGGTTTTAAGTCTTTGAAATATTTCAGCCAAACGAGTTGGTTCATAGGAGGAATTTGCCATAGGTCGTCCGGGATGGATTGGACGAAAGATGAGACTTGGTTTCTGAAGGCCATGGAAAAAGGTTATTTAAGAAACTGATCTGCTTTGAATGCTGGAAGTGAAGAAGATGTAAAGAGAAGCTTCTATTTATAGAAGTGTAAAGGGACCGATGAACGGAGGATCATCATTACTCGACTTGATATCCACTGTCAATGGTAGTTGGAAAGGTATTCATGTATGGACTGCTCGGGTTGGTGAGCACTTAAACCCGCATTAATCAATAAGAAGGATGGTTTGTACAATCAGGAGGTTGAGTTTTTATGACCGCATTAACCGCCCTATCAGGTAAGTACTACGATCCACTTCTGCTTACGAATTGATTTTTTTTTTTTTGTCGTATTTCATTTTAAAGTTCATTATTTCATTCTTTATTTTATTCTTTATTTATTTTATTTCATTTCATTCATTTTACTTACAATAAATCAGTCCATTGACCGCTAACAAGGTGGACCACTTTTCTAAATAAAGGGGACACCGCTATTTTGTGTTTTGTGTTTGTGTTTTGTTTTTGCAGGAATAAGACCTCACAGTTGTAAAACATAAACACATATGACAATGTAGTAAAAGCAAAATATTGTAAAAAATATAAATGATATCATAAAAGTGGTATAACTGTACAACCATCCTAAAAAATTACTAAATGTTCAAAATGTTCCAAAATGGCTGAGACATGGGGGCAGGGCTACCGTCGCCTACGGCTCGGACCAGCAGCCGTCTGAGAGGGTGGAGATGGTGGTGCGTCATCGGAAGAGCCATCATCGTCCTCATCAGAGGAGTCTAAGGGGATCCCCTCTACCTCCAACCTCGTCCGAAGCCGGTCCACCTCCACCTGGAGTCGACTCACAACACTAGACTGGCGAGACTGATGCCTCTGCAGCCTCCCGATCTCTAGGTCCTATAAAAACAGAGATATGTAAGAGAAGGTAAGCAAAGAATGAAGAAGAATGCAAAAACACATGAAGATCAGGCATACCCTCTCGTGGCGCTTGGAGTAGAGCTGGGCGATGTAAGACCGAGCGAAGCCGAATCTCTGGCAAACCTCCAAGTTCTATAAGGACTCATTCAGGTAAAGTACCCTTGACTTTGTAAATACAGTTTATTACTTACTTGTGTGGCATGCTCAGGATCCAGCTGCGGCAATGGAGGAGCCCGCCTAAGGTCAGCAGGAATAGTGATGCCCGACCCCAGACCCAGATCGGGATCCAACACCACCTCCATGCCGGGTGGGAATGGTACATCGTCCGGTATAATCCCCGCAGGTCTAGCTGGAGCAACCGCAGCCCCTGCCTCAGCCGCTGCCTCTGCTCTGTAATGGGCTGCAGTCTTGTGCGTCTTCCGCTCCTGCAACAAGTCACAGAGAAAGAAATGATATCAATGGGTTAAAACAGTGAAAAAGGATGAAAATAAATGAGACTGAAGATAAGAAAGTTACCTGGGTATACTCGAGGATCTCGAGAAGCCACGCCTGCATCCGAGAGGAGAAGTAGACTAGGAAATCGCCAGCGGACAGAAAATCGTTAGCTGAGAAACCCCTATACTCCACCTCCAGATCCTCCCGGGTCAAGCCCTCTAATAGGCACATTTGATGAGGAGGAGCATGAGGCACCCGCCGCTGCGATGGGGCCACTGGAGTGTCGTAAACTCTCTCCCCGAGGAAGTACCGATCGACCCAGTACCCCCACATCAGAAACCTGGATCGGGTATGCAGCTCTGCCACCTCGCGGCCCGGATAGGTCCCCTAGGCATCACAGTCCCACGGAGTCAGAAACAGCTGCAAAAGAATAAAAGAATCAGTGGTTATATAGTATAAAAAAGGAAGAAAGCTAAGTTAGATGTTCAGAGATTTTTGTACTTACGTCAGACAGCTCCCGATCATTAAGGAAGCTCCTCCAGTACTCGGGGTCCTCGCCACTGGCATAAGTATGGTGACAATGGGCCAGATAACGAGGAATCCGTCTAAACTCGGCAGGAGTATCACCGCTCGGACCGCCTGGGTAGATACGGTACTCATAAGCCCATACTTGCAGTAAACATTATAGTGATGTCAGTGTACAGTTGGATAGTTGAAAATGACAAAGAAGAAGGTGAAGAGTGAAAGACTGTTACCTCCAGAGGCCGGATAAACAGCCAGTTTGACTCACCGCTACCACGGGTCCAGACATCCAGACCGTGATAGAGATGAGCCAAAGCTAAGGTGGCCCAGTCGAAGGACCCGACCTGAGTTAAGTCCCTCAGGCATGCTAGCACCGCCGGGTCTCCCTTATTCTGGGAGGTGCATAGCAGCTGGGATGATATGATGTAGAAGAGGAAGGACTGAGCAGCCTGGTCCCTCTCCTCACGAGTATATGTGGGTGCAGCAGGTCGGGCCTCCACTGGCAACTCCCTCCAAGCCGCCAGCCTGGTCCTGATCCTCTCGGCCCAGAACCGATAGACTACCTCGTACGACACGCATCCCTGCGCGATGTACCTAGTCTGTGTGGTCACACCGAGTAGAGAGCGGACTAGCTGAGCTCCTAAAGTAGCCATCTGGTATCGAGCATCCAGTGGGAGAACCGGACCGGTAAAGCGGAGGCCGGTAATGGCAGCATAATGCACCGGCATAAGGGTCATCTCGCCAAACCCGAAAACAAAAGTGTGAGTGCAGTCGTTCCACCGCTCCATCAATGCGTATCTCATAGCGGGCGGAAAACGGGGCTGTGTGCGGCGAAGTCCTCCAGCATAATCTCCAAAGCCTGCAGCTACAACCCAAGCTCGCATGGGCGGGTCCAGCAAGTCCCAAAATGCAGACGCATCAGTGGCTGATCCACCCGAGCGGGCCTTGCCCAGATCAACCTGTGTAAGAAAGAATATTCAATTTAAATAATTATTGTACTAACAATTATTCATTTTTATTCTATGGCAGGAAAAGTTAAAAATCCAAATCTCGGGTTGAACTGTAGCTGCGTCATGCAACTACACAGCCGCGTCATGCAACTACACAGCCGCGTCACGCGTCTACATAGTTGCGTCATGCAACTTTGCCCAAGTTTCGCACCCTGAAGCACAGCTGCGTCGCACACCTCAGAGCCCGCGCCACGCAACTCAACAGTTGCGTCACGCAACTGTTCAAAGTTAGGCATCCTAAAAACAGATGCGCCACGCACCTCCACAGCCGTGCCACGCATCTCAACAGTTGCGTCACGCGACTGCTCAAGGCTTTGCCTCATTGACGAACAGTCGTGTCACGGAACTGTTCTTCCAAAGAACAGTTGCGTGACGCAACTGTCGTAGGTACGCAGAAGTTCAATTACGCCTAATTTCACTATGTTTGTGTTATTCTTATGCAATTCTCAAGACAAAATCAAGTCGCAGCAAAAAATCATCAACAAATCAAGTTTCTAACATGCAAAGAGGGATAAATCCTAAGTTCAGGGCAAGCTAGGGTTTTCTGGAGCCTTGAACAGGTGCGTCACGCAACTGTTCACGCAGGAACAGTTGCGCCACGCAACTCCTTCCTACGTGATGCGATTGTCGACGCATGCACAGACTACAAATTCAACTACATCAACAAAATTATGGATCAAAGCAAGAAAATTGAAGAAAATTCAACTTACATCAGCCTGAAAGCCGCGCATCCGGCTAGTCTCATATCTCACCGGGAACTCAGTACCCGGCAACGGGAGGAACTGCAGTGGTCGTGTCCCTGAGATCAGCGGGTTCCGGCTCACCGGCACCGGCTCGCCGTCAAATGTCGGGATATCCGGTAGCGCCCCGAGAGTCTCCATCTTCGGAGTGTAGGCAGAAGCAGGGATTTCAGAGGTTTGAGACATCGTTTTCAGTTGAAAGTTCAGAGAATTCTCAATTGCTTAGGGTTTGTGATAAGTGAAAACGAATTGGTTAAGAAGAAAGTTACTTATAGTAAGTAACTGGGCCCAAGCCCATTTCTCCAAGCCCAAAGCAATGGGCCCATCATTTTCTTTCGAGCCCAACAGGCCTGTACGGCCCATCTAAAAGCCCATGATGGCCCACTTCAGCAATTTGATGTCGGTATGCGGCTCGCACACTTCATCAATTTTGTCTACTCACCGCACAGGGGGCAGGAGCATCAAGTTGCCCAGATTACCCTCAGGTAAGTTTTCTTTCAACCACTGCATCATAAGGGATATACCTAAAAAGGCAGACAAAAAAAATTTTTGTTTGTTAAATCTGTTATACTAGAAGAATTTTGGCTAAAATTTTTGCAAAATGATTAAACCAAACTTTGACAATAAAATAGTGAAAAATATGCCTACAAAAGTGAATATTTTTGGTCCTAGGTCGGAATTCCGGACTGGGGGCAAAAGAATAATCTTTTGCCCTGATGCAAATCTTTTATTTTATGATTAATGTATGGGAACATGTGATGTTCCAATATTTTCTAATAGAAGGCAAGGTCTGTTTGTACACAGATATTGCTCTTTTTATTGTCAACAATTTTTCAGGCCAACCGGTGATGGTTTTTCGAAGCTGATAGGTCCTACTGATTAGTGATGGTGCATTGCGAAGCCAGTTAGAACAATTTCAACCTCCAAACAGTGATGGTGTATTGCGAAGCTGTTTGAACTCTCTTCCTCAGTCAATGATGGTGAATAGCGAAGTTGACCAGGGCAAAACCAACGTCTTTCGGGCCGATCAAACTGAGCCTCAGGGATGTCTCTACTGATCTGACTGGAGCCGACAAAGCCGATCAAACCGAGCTGAGTAGGTGGCCAGATGATCAAATCAAAACTCTTCAAGCTGATCAAATCGAGCTTCGAAGGCTTTTTCATCAAACCAACGTCTTTCGGGCCGATCAAAGAGCCTCGAGGATGTCTTTACTAATCCGACTGGAGCCAACAAAGCCGATCAAACCGAGCTGAGAAGGTGGCCAGATGATTAACTCAACATCTTTCCAAGCCAATCAAACCGAGCTTTGAAGATGATTGCCAGATAGAAGGCGCATCAATGGACCACTTTAACATTAATTGTTTATACAATTAATGATAAAGTGGGGTGGCAAACTGTTGACGCGTAATTTTATGCCCCCGCCTAACCCGGTGATGATATGAGGATGAGGGATAACGAATCATGATCAACCAGAAGTGTGTGAACCAAAAATTGAATCAAACCGGCCCAAAGGAGTCTAACCCGCGTTAGGGTTGCGTCACGCAACTATTACCTGCGTGACGACACTCATAGTTGCGTCACGCAACTCTAACCAGGCTGACACCCCTGGCACACGCCCGTGTAATGGCCTGCACTGTTTGTATGGATACGCAGCAACTGTACAAAAAGTAAGCTGCGTCACGCAGCTTGCCGCTCCGTCACGCAGCTTGTACCTGCGTGACGCAGCTTGTTCTGTTGCCCTACCCATATAAATACAACATTTTGTCTTAAAAACGGGACTTTTCTCTCATTTTCTCTGGACCTCAACGTTTTAAGCTAAGATTTTTGATTCACTGCTAGGGTTTCTTCCCCAAGAACTCAAGTGAGTAACCTTGAGGAAGATCAAGCCATTAGATATATAGATTTAAAATTAAAATACAAAAAAAGAACATAAGAAGAGAAAAAGAGAGAAAAGATAAAAAAACGTTCATTGTGTAAAACTTGATAACAAACACCTCTGGGATCGTGAGGTATTGTCCCTGAATCAATCAAAACGCATGCAATCCTCGAATCTGAGGGTTAGGTAATCCCTTAAACCTTCTCCTTTCATTTTTAGTCTTTTATTTGTTAAAAATCTCATTTTCATAGCATTTAGTTGGTTTGTTATTGGTTAAACGTAACTTTGCCCATTTCTGAGTTGTTTTTAATCATTGTTAACAAAAAAAAACATGTAAAAAAGAGTAGTTTGAATGGTAGTTACGGACCAGAGCAACTGCGTCACGCAGGTAGTTACGGACCAGAGCAACTGCGTCACGCAGCTACTACCTGCGTGACGCAACTGTTCATGTCCAAAAGGCTTTAATCTGGACTAGACCACTCGCGTCACGCAGCTACAATCTTTATTTCATTTTTATAGTTGTTGTTTAATGTTACGCTTTCAATAAGTAGTTAATAAAATTGGGCATTTTAATAAGCTCAAGAATAGTCGCGCCACGCAACTAAGAGTTCCGTCACGCGACTGTTCTTCGTAGAACAGCTGCATGACGCAACTGTCTTAAAGCTCCAGGATAATAACTAAGAGTTCCGTCCCGCGACTGTTCTTCATAGAACAGCTGCGTGACGCAACTGTCTTAAGTTCCAGAATATTTTTCTTATCTCATTTTAATTTTATGTCATTAAGTAAATATTTAATATTAATTTGGAAAATGATCAATAATGGGCAAATTGTGTTCTAATCAAATCAAATCAATTAATTTACTATGATTATAAGATTTTAGGATTTATTATTTATTGTGGATTATATTATTGAATATGGTTTGTGGCTTGCCTTTAACCATAAGGCAAGAGCGGGTCTTTTAATTATATTTGCTATATTATGGATGGATGGTGAATGTGATGATTAATTTATTATGAATGCAATGAATGAACCTAATTGGGACGATTAAGTAATTTTCCATATAGGAACTCGGTTCGGTTTATTGAGTTTGGGTCTAATTAAATAATTTGGCTTTTCTAAAATAAAATCAATTAGAAATCGTAGGTTAAAAGAGGCGGGTCTTTCGGGCGTCGGCTTCCAATGGGCTGACGTACCCAATTCCCTTATCTAGAATCGTACGTCGTACGCCTGACCAGTTTTTCAAATAATTGGCCTTAAATAAAATTGGGTATAAATGGAGTCATTTTTCTTATAAAATAAAATTGGAAACGGTCCCATTGCCGAAATAATGGGTGGCGACTAAAATAATTTATAAGACCGATTCATCGGCACCCCGATCCCGAAAGGTTTTAACACCACTTTCAATAAAAACAAATAAAAATAGTTTTTCGAGATCCTTTTCCGGGGTTTTAAAGGATCTCAACTCTCCACCTTTAATGATAAAATTTGGGAGGGGCGAAAACAAGAACATGCATGATAATAAAACCTTATTCATTGGAAAAAGGTTTGGAAATATATACCTAGTGGATCTCTCTGATATGCATAATCAAGATATTTGTTTAGTTTCTATTGATAATTCTAGTTGGTTATGACATAGAAGACTTGGACATGCAAGCATGCACCTTATTTCTAAATTGTCAAAGAAAGATTTCGTTCGTGGTTTGCCAAAGTTGAAATTTGAAAAAACATTTGTGATGCTTGTCAAATGGACAAAAAAACCAGAACTTCTTTTAAATCCAAGGGCATGGTTTCTACTTCTAGACCTTTAGAATTGCTACACCTTAATCTATTTGGACCAATTACTCCTTCTAGTCTTGGAGGAAAATTCTATGCATTTGTTATTGTAGATGATTACTATAGATTCACCTGGACACTCTTCCTTAGAAATAAGGATGAGTCATATGACATGTTTGTTCATTTGTGCAAGAGAATACAAAATGAGAAAGGATACAACATCACGGCAATTAGAAGTGATCATGGAGGAGAATTTGAAAATCAGAAATTCGATGCATTTTGCAACGAGTCAGGAATCTTCCATAACTTCTCAGCACCTATAACACCTCAACAAAATGAAGTGGTGGAACGCAAGAATAGAACACTTCAAGAAATGGCCAGAACCATGCTGAGTGATTCTAAACTACCAAAGTATTTCTAGGCAGAAGCAGTTAACACTGCCTGTTATATTCTAAACAGGGCTTTGGTAAGATCTAAACTTAAAAAGACTCCATATGAGCTATACAAAGGTAGAAAACCAAATATTGGTTATTTTCACATTTTTGGGTGCAAATGCTTTATTCTAGATAACAAGAAAAATCATCTTGCTAAATTTGATGCTAAATCTTATGAAGGTATTTTTCTGGGATATTCTAGTAACAGTAAAGCATATAGAGTATTTAATAAAAAGACTCTAGTTGTAGAAGAATCTATTTATGTTGTGTTTGATGAAACTGACTCTATTCTAGAACATTAGAAAGTGATGATGTTGTAGATTCTAATCCTGAAAAGCAGAATGAGCAATCAGAACAACTAGAACAGCCAGAAAGCGATCAGAACATCAATAGTCAGGCTGAACCAGAAATAGAACATGAAGATCAGAATATCGTTGAAAGTCAAATGCCAAAAATAGAAAATGAAGATACTCAATTACTAAAAGAATGGCGATTTCATAAGTATCATCCTCAAGAAGACATTATGGATACTCCCTCAGAAAGGATGATGACTAGAGCTCAACTTAGAAGATATTTTGGTAATGTTGCTTTCATTTCTCAATTAGAACCTAAAAATTTAGAAGATGCTCAAAATGATGAAAGTTGGATTCTTGCTATGCAAGAAGAGCTAAATCAATTTGAGATAAACCAAGTTTGGAAACTTGTTTCTAGACCTAAAAACCATTCTGTTATTGGAACAAAATGGGTGTTTAGAAATAAGCTTGATGAACATGGTAATGTTGTGAGAAATAAAGCAAGATTAGTGGCTCAAGGGTACAACCAAGAAGAAGGCATCGATTTTGATGATACCTTTGCCCCGGTTGCTAAACTTGACGCCATTAGAATGCTTTGTGCATTTGCATGCTTTAAAAACTTCATGTTGTATCAAATGGATGTGAAAAGTGCTTTTCTAAACAGTTTTCTAAATGAAGAAGTGTATGTAAAACAACCTCCTGTTTTGAAATTTTTGATAAACCTTATCATGTTTATAAACTTACTAAAGCTCTTTATGGTTTAAAGCAAGCTCCTAGAGCTTGGTATGAAAGATTGAGTAAGTTTCTTTTAGAAAATGATTTTTCAAGAGGAAAGGTTGATACAACACTATTTATTCAAAATAAAGCACATGACATTCTAGTTGTACAAATTTATTTTGATGACATAATCTTTGGTTCTACTAATGATCTTCTTTGTAAGGAATTTTCTAAGATTATGCAGGGTGAGTTCGAAATGAGTATGATGGGAGAATTAAACTTCTTCCTTGGACTTCAAATCAAACAATGTGAGAATGGAATTTTCATTAATCAAGAAAAATATAATAGAGAGTTGTTGAAACGATTCAAAATGGAAAATGCCAAGGTATGTAGTACACCAATGAGTCCATCGTTAAAATTAGAAAAAGATGAAAAAGGTAAGGACGTGGATATCAAGCTGTTTAGAAGTATGATTGGTTCTTTACTATTTCTAATGGCAAGCAGACCAGACATACACTTTAGTTTTTGTTTATGTGCTAGATTTCAATCGTGTCCCAAAGAATCTCATTTAATTGCTGTAAAAAGAATACTAAGATATCTTTGTGGAACTTCTAATCTGGGTCTGTGGTATTCTAAAGATGATACATTTAATCTTGTTGGGTATAGTGATTCTGATTTTGCAGGAAGCAGAATAGATAGAAAAAGCACGTCTGGAACTAGTCAATTTCTGGGTAGCGCCCTTGTATCTTGGTTTAGCAAGAAACAGACATTTGTCGCTCTTTCTACTGCAGAAGCAGAATATGTTGATGCTGGAAGTTGTGTTCCACAAGATCTATGGATCAAAAAACAGTTGGCAGACTATGGATTGAAATTAGAAACAGTGCCAGTCAAGTGTGACAATATAAGCGCCATCAATTTATCTAAGAATCCAGTTCAACATTCTAGAACCAAGCACATAGAACTCAGAAATCACTTCATACGTGATCATGTACAAAAAGGTGATATAATAATTGAGTTCATCCCCACAGAAAAGCAATTGGTAGATATCTTTATAAAACCTTTGAATGAAAGTCGATTCTGCTAAATTAGAAGAGAGCTTGGTATGTTAGTTCTAAACTCGTAACTTTAGAACTCTGTAAGTATGTTCTAAACTGCTTTCTATGTACGAAAATGGAAGATTTGCTATGTTCTAATTTTTGCTCTGTGTGAAAAAATGATTTTTGTCTAAAACGCAAATTGCCCTTATATGGCTTTCTAATCCTGATTTAGACTAAATCCAAAAACAGTTATTTTATTATGTGTGTTTTTATTATGTCTTTGTCTTTAGTATCTTGGCGATTTTATTATTTTATTCTCTTTATTTATTTTATTTCTTTTGTCTTATTTGTCGTTTTGAATTCCATTTAAAAACTGCTCTTTATTTTTTCTTCCGCCACTGAAGTATCTTTATTCTCTATTAACTGCTTCGTATTCTCTCTTTCGTCTTTTTGCTAACCAAAACCCTAAGTTGTTCTGAGTTTCGAGATTTGCTACAATGGCCGAATCTAGTTCAAACTCTTCATCCGACTCTCTAACTGAGCAAGAGCTTCGACTTCTGAAAAAGCTCTCAAAGAAATATGAACAGAAGGAGTCGAAAGAGAAAAAGGCAGAAGAGGAAATAAAGAAAAGAAAAATTGAAACTGCTACATCACATAAACAGGTAGCTAGAGCACATGATAAAGGTAAATCAGTTCTTTCACCTTACCCTCTCATGCGTTCTTATGTGATTGACTGGAAATTCTTTGGTGGTGATTAGTTTGATTTTAAGGAACTCTTTGAGTTCCAAGGCTGGATGAATTTTTTGTCTTTGAATAATCCGTGCTATGAGAGTTTGGTTAAGGAATTTTATGGCTCTCTGAAAGTTAATGGGACAGAGTCGATCTCTGTCAAGCTTCAGGGTGAGACCAAGGAGTTATCGTACGCTGATTTTGGGAAAATTTTTAATGTGCCGAATGCTGGGTCTAGGGTAACAAAAATTAAGGATGTGTCTAGGGTTAGCGATTATAAAAAGGAAGATTTTGTGAAAAAGATTATGAAGAATGGTTCTGCAGAGAAACAGGGTTCGATAGAATGCTCAAACCTGACGGAGAGCATGAAATGGTTGTACAAGCTCATTGTACATTATATCTATCCCAAGAGCGCTTCACTGATGTATGTAAACCAGGTGGAGTTATGCATAATGTGGCACATAGTTGAGAAGAAACCCCTCAATCTATGTCACATTATTTTTGACAAGTTGCAGAACAACCCTAAAAAGCTGCCCTACGGTATGATTTTGACCCCAGTGTTTGAGTTTCTGGATGTCGATCTAGATGAGAATGTTGGTCATTCTGTCTCAAAGTTGGATAGCGGGTCTTTGAAAATGAAGGATGAGGAAGGAGGAGAAGAGAAAGAAAAAGAAGAGAAGAAGAAGGAAGAAAAAGAAAAAGAAGAGAAGAAGAAGGAAGAAAAAGAAAAAGAAGAAAAGGGAAGAGAAGAAACTGAGAAAGGAAAGAAGAAAAGAGAAATCGAAAAAGTAAAGAAGGAAAAAGAAAGAATTGAGAAAGAAAAAGAAAGAAAAGAGGAGACTGAGAAGAAGAGAAAAGAAAAAGGAAAAGCAAAGTTAAGTGAAATAGAAGAAGAAGAAAAGAAAGCAAAAGAGAAAGTAAGAGAAGAGGAAAAGAAGGCAGAAGAGAAAACAGAAGAAGAGAGATTGGAAGAAGAAACAGAAGAAGAAGAGGAATTAGAAGAAGAAAGAAAAGATGAAACTGAAAAGGAGAGTGCTGCTGAGAAAGAAGAGTCAGAAAAAGAAGAAACAGAAAAGAAGAAAGAGCCTGAAAAGATGGAAAAAGGGAAGAAAGTAGAGGAGGTTAGTGATACTGAAACTAAAAAACTAGAAATTAGTGATGAAGAGAAGACTACTGAGGATAAGACAGAGAAAGAATCTGAGTTGATGTCAGCTCAAAGAAGTAGGGAAGTCATGCTGGTAAGAATAGAGAAGGAGCTAATAGAAGAGCATAACAAAGAACTTGATGAGGCAATACAGCATTGCCAAACTGTAATTGGACAGAATCAGTCTCTCATCAAGACTTTGGAAAGAATGAAGGATGTAAATACAAGGAAGTTAGCTGCTCTCAGAGTGAAAGGAACTCCCTACATCCCCTCCTCAGAAAAACCAAAGAACGTGAAGCACACTGCTGGCAAGCACAGGACTCATGGAAGAAAGCCTCCACTGCACCCATCTTCTAAAAGGCTAAAAAGTTCCTCTGAGACTGCTCCAGCTCAGAATTTGAGGAGTTCTAAGAGACCTAGAACTGGTTCTAAGCCTCTCTGATTTGTTTTTTGTGTGTTCTGAACAATTTATTTTTGCTTTATCTTCGTAGGATTTTTTTTTTTTGGAACTGTTTATTTCTCTATATTTTGCTGTGATTTTGTCTAACCCTTTGTATGATGACAAAAAGGGGGACAACGCAGGTATTTTGGTGGTATTCTGAATATTTTGGTACGTACTTAGTAACCAAAGTACTTATATTTGTGTTGGTGGCTACTGCTTTCTATATGGTTTATTCTATATGATAAGCTGAGTGTTTTTAGAACTTAGATTCTTATTCTAACGACTGTTTTGCAAGTTGGACATAAGATTTTTTGTTCTATTTTTTTTTATATCAGTTTCTATTCTATTCTTTTGCTCTGACCATATGTTCTGATTATTAGAACTTAGAATATCTTGCCTATTTTTGCTAGTTCTAAAATCAATTTCTAAAAGGCCTCCCTAGTTCTAATTTTTCACAAAACAGTTTTATTGCATCTATTCAGGGGGAGCAAAATACATGTTCTAATTTGCTTCATATTAAAAATCTTTTGACATGATTAGAACTTATATGCATAAAATTTAGGGGGAGCACATGCTTTTATGTTTGTTAAATTTATTGGTTTTGTCATCATCAAAAAGGGGGAGATTGTTGGCTCAAGGGTCAAAATTTAATCTCGGGATTTTGATGATTAATACAAAACAAATAAATTTAAATTATGTTATTTGTGCTAATATTATTTTATGCAGAATTTGTATGGAAAGAAATCGTACAAGGCAAGGCCTACATTGAGTGAAGATATTCGAAGACCCTAGTGGTTAGGTATTTAGGACACTTTGTAGGATAGAGAGAGAATTCATATATGAGCACATAAATTAATTTTTCTCTCTCTACAAAAATATTTTTCGGAAATTAGTTTCTTCAAAAATAATTTCGTTTGCCAAAAATTAGCTTTCGAAAATATTCTTTAAAACTCAAACGATTTAATTTCCTAAAAACTAAAAAGATTTCATCTCAATTGTTTTTGGAAATAAATCAAGTATTTTCTTTTTCAGAAATCTTTTGAAGATCTAAATTTATTTTCTTACCTAAAGCAAATGAAGATCTTATTCTTCTCATTTTAAGTAAGAAGAATCCTTTCGAAAAATCTTTCCAAAATGCTGCCGAGAATCTTTATACTTAAAGGAAAGGAAGATCGGCTTTATTTTCTTACCAAAAGAAAAGAACAAAGTTTTTGGTAACTAAAGATTTTCGTATCTTCTAAATAAGGAAAGTAAATATTCTGATTTCAAATGAAATATCCACTTTCCAAACGCAAGAGACACGATGCTCTCTATAAATAGGAGCTTTCACGTCTTGAGCTATGGTGGAGTAAGAGTTTTTGTTTTAAGAGCATTCTCTCATTGATCAAATCTTTTTCTCTCAAAACTTACTCTCTACCCCCATTTTTCTTTTCATCTTTACACTTAACGTTTTTATCTTTAAAGAAGAAAAGAATTTTTACAACTACTTTAGAAAAACGGTTCTGAGTTCCAAACGATTTTCTAATCTGATAAACTGTTTTTCCTGTGCTTATATGTGCATTTCTTTCTGTCTATCTAGATTTTGTAATCTATAGTAGATAGGCTTTTATTTGATTAAACATTTGTGTAATAGCTTGGGTGATAAGCTATTATGAAAGAGGTTATCAAGCGACCTTCTCCTTGTGTGGGATTCTAATGTCTTGAATTGAGTTTCTGTACTCTGCCAAAAATAGAAAGGGTTGAGGTTAACTAGAACCTTTGGAAAATCTAGTGGGATAAAAGGGTAGATCTAGGTGTTGATCTATTGCCTTGTACTGTTAGTTTGTCTCTTACCCTTGAAAAGAGATAACATAGTTGAGGATCTCAAGATGTGTCTTGGGGAGTGGATGTAGGCGAGTTAGTGCCGAACCACTATAAATCACTGTGTTGATCTTTTTATTTCTGAAGTTTGCTTGATACTACTTTATTACACTTCTGTTTACATTTTAGAAATGCTAAAGTTGAAAATGAATTCGATGTTTTAAAACTGTAATAAGTCTTATCTTTTCTGAACATTAGAACTCTAGAATTCTAATAAGTGAATATACTATGTTCTAAACAGTTCTTCTATTCACAGTATATTTCACTTCTTTGGGTTTCTAATTAATTTTCTAAACTTTATGAGGAAATTCTAATTACAATAGCTCTCCATCATAAAGTAGTTCTGATACTTGATTAAGGCTTTGTGAAACAGTTCTAATTTCAATAACTGTCTCTCACTCAGTCTTATATGATTTTCTAAACTTTATGAGGAAGTTCTAATTTCAATAGCTTTCCTTCATAAAGAAGTTCTAATATTGAATAAGTCAGTGTGGAGTAGTTCTAATCGATAGCTGCACTTTGGACAAACTTTCTATCTTTTATAAATAGAACATTGTGAGGTGATTCTAATCCATATTATATTCTCACAAAGTTCTTTGTTTTTCCACTGCACTTAGAATTCTATATTTTGTTTAGAAATTCTAAAATTTATATCTGTGTTTAGAAAACCCAATTCATCCCCCCTCTTGGGTAGTGCCATACATATACAGGACCCACATTGAGTTCACACTACGTGTTATTGCTTAGCGCATAGAGTTTCTAAAGCGCAAGTTGGAGAGTAGTTGTTGTGTTGAAGAGGAGCTTTGATATGCACAAATAATCAGAATTATTACAACTTTCTCGGTAGAGATTCTAATTTCTTTTCATAAAATAGAGCAACTTATTTGGGAATGTACTAAAGCTTATAAATTTTATAGTATAAACTTATATATGATGTGTAATAGTCATTATGGGCCCATAATAGAAGTTAATTATAGTCATTTGAACTTTATACTCTCCTTGTCCCAAAATATAAGTCGTTTAAGATTTTTGCATAAGAATTAAGGAAGCAATCAATTCTCCTAGATTATAACAAACTCAAGGGTAATTTGACTGAATTATCCTTTATCTCAAAATCAATCGTTGCTTATGAAGTATTTATTGTATTTAGTGTAAACAAGGGCAACATTGAAAAAACTTAATTTATTACTTCTTGAAATACACAAAATGACTTATACTTTGGGACAAAATAACAAACCAAAAATGACTTATATTTTGGGACAGAGGGAGTTTATATGAAGGCTTTTCATAGTTAGTACTTGAGCTAGCATTATTATATGATGATTGGTTGATGATGTTTAGTAAATATGTTATAATATGAGAAGCTTAAGTTGTATGATTGAAGTAGTATGTAGGGTTAAGGTTATAATATTTATAAAAGTGTTTATAACAGGTTTTTAGAAAATTGAAATGTTGAATAATTTGGAAAACTCTTGCAGTTTTTCTATAGATTTTAGAACTTAAAACTTTTGCTTGATTAAGTTTACCATGTTAGGAAGAAATTTTTCTTATATGCGAATTAGGCATTGTGCTTTTAGCACTTCGTGTACATCATTTACACGGACTATCCATGAACCCAGTGATTCATGTGTAGTTCGAGTTTGGGTGTTATACTGTCTCCTTTTTCTACTTCATTTTCATTTGATTTAGATATAAATGAAACATTATATTAAATAAAATATGAAAATGAAAAAGAACAGGTTAATATAGGCATGAAAGAAGAACCAAAGTATACCTTTATCCATCCAGGATATTAGGACAAGGTAGGATTGATCAAACTAATCATAGAGTTCAGAATGTAAAGGTTTTAATATATATAGACTACAAGGATTTAAATAAATCCTACCTAAAGGGTAACTTTTCCTTACCTCATATTGAATTATTAGTAGATCGAATGGCTAGGTCTGAAGTCATTTCATTGAGTGACCTTTATGCAAGGTATAACCATATTCTAGTGTATTTACCAGACAAAGAGAAGAGAACATTCATAATAGAGTAGGGCACCTATTATTACAGGGTAATGCCTTTTAATCTAAAGAATGTTGGGGCAACTACCAGCTTATGGCAACCACTATCCTCTATGATATGATGCATTAGGTTGATGAGGTATATGTGGATGATATGGTTATCATGTCAAAGACAATTGATAATCATTGTTGTGCTTTAAGATGACTATTCCTTAGATTCCGTCAGCATAACCTCAAGTTGAATTTTGCTAAATGCCTTTTTGGAGCATCTTCTAGAATCTTCCTAGGGTATATGGTTAGGAGAGGCATGGAGATTAACCGATCTAAGTCAAAGGTTATTTGGAAATTCCACCACCTAAAACTAAAAAGGAGATGTGGGGTTTCTAAGCTGCCTGCAATACATTATCTGGCTCATTATGTAATTAGTCGATACTTATGGGCTAGTATTCAAGTTTTTTCTAAGCAGTGAAATTCAAATTGCCAAGCTACCTTTGATAAGATAAAGGAATACCTGTTGAATTTTCATTTCCTCCAGGGTAGGCATTATTACTTTATCTGTCAGCGACTAACGAATCCATAAGAGCAATACTTACACAAAAGGCTAAAGATTTGAACAAGAAAAATGCCATACATTACTTAAGTAAGCGCATGAATGGTGCACAAGCTAAAATATAGTTAGATCGAAAAGCTCTACCTAGCATTAGCATGGGTTTTCCAAAATTTACATCACTCTATTCCTATACAATACATATCATTGTTGATCAAAGCCCCTTAAAATTTTTTATGAAAAGGTCAACTCTTAACAAAACGATTGCAAGATGGATGGTAGTATTGGTAGCCTTTGATTTGAAGTTTGTGGTTAAGAAGACAATCAAAGGCAATATAATAGCATTTCAATTGGTAGTAACTCCAATTAATGATGAGCTATTTCAACCAGAATTTCTAAATGAGCACATCTTGCAGTCAAACTGAGTATTTAGAAGATTTTCTTTGATTGTGATTTGGATAGGAGTGGATATAGAATTAGAGTGGTAATTGTTACACTAGATGGAGAACACATGCCTATTACTATCAAGTTAGCATTTTCAATAACCAATAATGAGACTAAATATAAAGCGTGCATTGCCAGATAGAGGCTACAATTCAATTGGTATAACTTATTTAGAAGCATATAGAGATTCAAAGTTGATAGTATTATAGCTTTTAGGAAAATGGAAGATAAGAGAAGAACATTTGGTCCTTTATCATCAACGTTTGAATAATGTGGCATGACAATTCCAGGGCTTGTCTCTCTTGTTGGCTCAAGAGTCAAATATTTATCTCGAGATTTTGATGATTAAAGTAAAACAAATAAATTTAAATTATATTATTTGTGCTAATAATATTTTTATATAGATTATATATGTAGGTAATAAATAAACAAGGCAAGTCCTATAATTACAAGGATCATGAAGACTATTGAATACCTTAGTGGTTGGATTTTAGGATTCATTGTAGAATAGAGAGAATATCCATTTATAAGCACAAAATTAATTTCTTCTCTCTTTATCAAAAGAATTTTTTGAAAATAACTCTTTAAAAATCAAAAGCTTCTTTTGTTTCCTTGATTATTTTACCTAAAATGGAAGAGATCTTGTCTCAATCATTTTTGGTAATATATATTTTGGAAAAAAGGTTGTTTTATTTTTTCGAAAATTATTTTCATAAAGGTTCGAAATTTATTCGCTTACCTAAATTAAAGAGACATGTCTCAAACGATTTTGGCAATAAGAATAAATCGAATATGATTGTTATGCTCTTCATTTTCGGAAAATTTTTTTTTAAAGAGATCCAAAATTTTGATTTTGTCTTCTTACCTAAATAAAAGAGATTCTATCTCAAATCATTTTTGGTAAATATTTATTTCAAAAAAGTTTTTTTCTTATTTTCGAAAATCTTGTTTTTAAAGGAAAGTTAGATTTTCTTTTATTCGCTTACTAAAAAGAAAGAATATTGACTCAAAAGATTTGGTAACAAAGATTTCTGTATCTTCTAAAAATGGAAAGTCAATATTTTGATTTGAAAAAGAGATTTTACTTTCTAAAAACGGGATTATTATTCCTCTCTATAAAAGGCATCTTTTCTTTAAAAGACGTGGGGAGAAAAAAAGTTTTTAAGAGTGTTCGTCCATTGATCATATTTTTTATCTCTCAAAACTTATTCTCGACCTCCTTTATTTCTTTTCATCTTAATTCTTTACGTTTTATCTTTAAAAGAGAAGAGAAATTTTATAACAACTTGTTTTGAAAAACAATTATAATTTCTAAAACGATTTTCTAATCTTAAAAACTGTTTTTCCTGTGCTTATATTTGCATTTTTATCTGTCTATTTAGATTCTGTAATCTCTAGTAGACAAGTTTTCATTTGATAAACTTTTGTGTAATAGCTTAGGTGAAAAGCTATTGTGAAATAGGTTATCAAGCGACCTTCTCCGTGAGAGAGATTCTAATGTCTTGATTTGAGTTTCTGTTCTCTACCAAAAATAGAAAGGGTTGAGGTTAACTAGAACCTTTGAAAAATCTAGTGGGACAAAGGGTAGATCTAGGAGTTGATCTATTGCCTTGTACTGTTGGTTTGTCTCTTACCCTTGAAAAGAGATAACATAGTTGAGGATCTCAAGATGAGTCTTGGGGAGTGGATGTAGGCGAGTTAGTGTCGAACCACTATAAATCACCGTGTTAATCTTTTTATTTTTTGAAGTTCTGCTTGATACTATTTTACTCACACACTTTTGTTTATATTTTAGAAATGCTAAAAGTTGTTAATTGTTTTGATGTTCTAAACTGGAATAAGCTTTGTCTTTTCTAAACATCAGAACTCTAGACTTCTGCTCAGTAAATATACCAAGTTCTAAATTGTTCTTCTATTTTCAGTATATTTCACTACTTAGGTTTCAAATCAGTTTTCTAATCTTGATTGAAGCTTTGTGAAGCAGTTCAGATTTCAATAACTGTTTCTCACATAGTCTTTTATATTTATCTAAACTTTATGAGGAAGTTCTAAACATAATAGCTTTCCTTCATAAAGTAGTTTTGATATTGCATAAGAAATTGTGAAGCAGTTCTAATCAATAACTGTACTTTGCAAAGTCTTTCTATTTTCTGCATAAAGGCATTGTGAAGAAGTTCTAATCAATAACTTATTCTCATAAGTGCATTACTTTTCTGCTGCTATAGAATTCTGAATTTGTTTTTGAAGTTAAATTTTCAGTTTTAGAAAACCCAATTTACCCCCCTCTTGGGTTGTGCCGTACATATTCGGGACCCACATCTCTAACACCTAACTTGGGCTAAAGATCAGTTTTCCTATGATCTAGCTACCTTAGCTTCCATGATTAATATAGGGGGCAGGAATAGTAGTTCAACCACAATTTGTTAAAGTGCGAGAACAACTAGCTTTTGTATGCAGATTCAAGTAGTGGATAATAACCCTTGGTTTTGGAATGTACTAATGTTCCTTAGGGATAACTTGTACCCAGAAAATGCTTCAAAGTCAAATCGATGTACTTTGCGACAATTGGCTTCCAATTTTATTTTGCATGATGATGTGTTATACAAGAAATCTTGGAATAATATTAATCTTTAATGTGTGACTAAGACTGAAGTTTAATAAATAATGGAGTGGGTCCATGGTAGAGAGCAGGGTCCACACATGAACGATTTCTCCTCAGAAGATCACTAATCATGGTATTATTGGCTAACAATGAATGAATACTATGGGAAGTATGTGCAGAAACATCACGAGTATCAGATTTTTTGCCAAGCTTCAGAGACAACCTTTGTTTCCCCTTAATCCAACTGAAACACAATGGCCTTTTGCCAAATGGGGTATTAACATCATTAAAAGGATTACTCCTAAGTTCTTGAATGGTTATGAATATAGTCTAATGCCAGTTGACTATTTCACCAAGGGGGTTGATGTTGCTTCTTACTAAGTTTGAAATGTTAAAAGGGTGGCACATTTCATCCAAACAAACATCCTTTGTCGATATGAAGTATCTTTTGAGATCGTTTTTATTAATGGATCTCACTTTTAGAAAGAAGTGGTCATCTTATTGAAGAAGCAAAAAGTTCAGCATCATTGATCTTCTCCATATAAGCCACAAACGAATGGGAAAATAGAAGTAGTAAATAACATGATTAAGTCAATTCTACAGAGCAGTTATCATTTGCTCTTTGGGGTTCTCGATAATCGATGAGGCAAATCCTTGTTCATTGATGTATAGAATGGAAGTAGTGTTGCCTATTAAATTGAAAGTTTGATAAGCTAGGATTATCCAAGAAAACTAGCTTAGTAAGGCAGATTGGGTGAAGGAATACCATGAGCAGTTAAATAACCTTGATGAGTAAAGGTTAAATGCTTTGTGCCAGATTTAGAATTATCAACAGTGAATAGCCAAGCATTTCAATAAAAGAGTGAAGGCTAGGAATTTACAAGAAGGGAATTTGGTATTGAAGAAAATCCAAGCTCCCATTCATGATACCAGAGGCAAGTTCAAGCCAAACTAGGCAAGACCTTATGTGTTGAAGAAGAACCTATTAGGCAGTGATACTATTTTGATGGATCTAGATGGCATTGAGTTTTCCAGTCCATGTAATCTAGATTAATTAAAGAAATACTTTATGTAATTGGTGCATTGTATTCATTTAAATTGATTTTTATTTTCATAATTAGAACTACATGGACCTCATTCTCAAATTTCCAAAAATTTTTACGTTAATTTTTAAAATCTCGAGATACATAGGTAGACCATTTTGGGTCCAATCCAAACAATCTATATATATATATATATATATATATTTTTTTTTTTTTTTTTTTTTTTTTTTTTTTTTTTTGCATGCTTATAATATTTGTTTCTCTTTTTCATTTTAAATAAAAGTAAAAGGAGAGAGAGAGAGAGAGAATCAAAGAGAAAAGAAAAAATGATAATTTATTCTTATTCTTAATCAAATTTCCTAAACTTGCAAACATTTGTCTAGTTTTATGTAAATCGAAAAAGGTAAACTACCCAAAAGAAATCCTTAAACTGAAAAGTCCAAAAATAAGTGTAAAGTCCTAAGTCTAAGTACTCTTCCTTCTAGAAGAAAGATCTCTAGCGTCATCCTCCAAGTCTGCAATAATCTCATCAATAGTAGGAAGAAGAATTTGCTCAACTGTAAAGTAATAGTCCTTAGCTATAGGAATAATATCCTTAGCAATAGGAGATAGAGCATTATTAATTAGGGTAACCAGAGCATCCTCTATCCTAAGATCAGGTGTATTCTTTATAAAAATGCTTCCTCCAGCTCAGCTAGCCAAGCAGCTCTTTTAGCTTTCTCATGAGTCCATAAAGTAGTAATCAACAATGAGATATTTTGTCCAATAACTTAGATGATCCATTTGGCCTGACCAATCTAAATGTCCTAGACCCACCCTGTAAAGCAGCCCTCATTATGCTACCTGTCAGCTCAGTTGATGAAAAAACCCGACTATTAGGTGGAACACCCTATGCACAACCTATCTATCTTATGATCATCATCACTTGATTAGAAGGTGACCCGAGATAGTCCTATAAGATATACCATCCTATAGCTGAAGTTCATAATCATAAAAGACTTTATGTCATACCAATACCAATTAAGTTGTCCACTCCTTAGTGTCGAAGTGGATTATTATCTTCCAACTGTAATATAAAGCAACTATATGGAAGTCTATCTGGGGCAACTACAATCTTCAAGTGATCTTTAAGCCATATCTGTAAAACAGAAAATAGATTTAGAGGAAGAAATAATAGAATGTTGAGTATTTTATATATTTAGTTTTGTTTACTTGAAGCATAATGGGACTTAATATCCAAGGTCCTTCACTAAGCTAGTGGCGCAAGCCACTACGTGTGGCGGGCGCTACAAGCCGATGGCTCTCGCCACTTCAACCCAGAACCCCCTGTTTGACTCTGTTGTTGTCTGAAGCCTTCTTGATCTGGGAAGGGCCTTTCCCCACTACGTGGGGCACATGCCACACCTTGTGGTGCATGCTACTCTCCTTATGGCACTAGGACTTTCATTTTAGAGGTTTAGAATGTAAACAATCATTAAAACGGCCTCGATCCGGAGATCCAGTGGCAAAGCTCCAACCTTAAGTGGTCTGGGATGCGTTTTTATCTATAAATGGATCAAATAAACAATAATAAACAAGATCGAGAGCAATGATTGGTGTATTTGTTCATCATTTATGATGAACATCAAGGCCATGAGCTTAAATCTTGTTCAATCCTTTAAGTTCTTGCCTTTTAATCACCGTTCTTTACTTTCCAAGCAATTTATTATTCTGTCTCTTATATTTATGCCTCTTAGCTTAATGTATTATGTTTATTATTGCACTAACCTTTTATTTGCTAACTTTGTAATTTAAACTTACATCATATAATCATTTTGTGAATGAATGGATGTTGGATGATTGTTGATTTATGATCTTTGTTCTATGAATAATGTTTATTTTGTGTTTATATTGATTTTATGGATGTTTTATTTTATGCTTTAATGTTATATTATGGCAAAATGTAAGAGACCTTAATGGGTCTCATTTAATGCTTGTTTGTAATAATTAAGGGGAATTAGGAAATTCGGAAGGTATTGGGTAGAATGTATTTTTAAGTTTGGTTTATTCTTTTCTCCTCAACCCTTGCTTTGGATGTTTAATTTTGTATCGTATGTGTAGATTAATTTGCATGATTGACATGATTTTTAAATTTGCATAAAAAAGTATTTACACCTCAAATTTTAGTTAATGGTATTATTGATTGATTGTGAATTATTGGACAACAAGGAGGCCGGTTTAACTGTGCGATATGGGTGCCTAATACCTTCCCATATCGTACCTAACTCCTGGATCCTATCTCTGGTTTAAAACCGAGTTAGTTGATTCCAAAGAATCGACTAATTCGAAAATTCTCCCTAATAAGGGTGGCGACTCAAAAAAAAAAAAACACTCTTATCAAAGTAAGAGAATCTTTTTCTGAGAATTAACAAATGGGTTAAATAAAGAAAACCGATTTATTAAATAATATCAATCAAGCCCGTTCATTTTGATTCATTCCTTTTTTGAAAAAATCGCATGTCCTCAAGTATTAAGTTAAATTAGAATGATATTACGTCTATTTTTATGAAAAAGAGAAAAAAAAAGGATACATTATTCAAAGGATAAGGAAGGTTAAAATGGTAAAATATCAATAATAACACTTTTTCCTTTACAATTTTTCCCTTTCTAAACAATGGAAAACAAATTTTTTTTCCTTCATCGTTTTTCAAACAACACAGGGATGCAAAATAACTATGGAAAGAAAATTAACAATTTATCATTACGTTCCTTCGTTATTTTCCTCTCTCCTTTTCAAACAAAGTGTTAAATAATTAAAGCTGTGTTTCCAATTTTTCTATAATTCATATGAATAAACTTTATATTTTCTAAAGGGTGTTTTGTTATGCAGATAACAAGAAGTGAATAATGCCTCTCCCCATAGCACATAAATTATCTTACCCGTTTTTATTTTCAACTTTTGATTTGTAAGTCTTAAACATATGAAAAGCTTGATCTATATGTTTCAATTAAATTTTAAACGTATGTACACTTAGAGAAATCATTTATGAATGTGATAAAGTATCTATTTCCTCCCCTATTTAGCATGTCATTTAATTTACAAATATCATAATACACAAGTTCTGATAATTCAAAAGTCTTTTCAACGCTTTGAAAAGATTTTCTAATCGTCTTTGCTTTTATACATATTTCATAAGTCTTTTTATTATCATCTTTATATAAAATCAAACCTTGTTTAGATATAAATTTTAAAGTTCTATGCTAAACACAGATAAAGATGATTAAACAATATAAGTAGAAGTATTAATATTATTTTTATTGATAATGAGTTTGAACATCCCATCACATGAGTAATTGTTACCTACATACATTCTGTTCTTTGATAGGATTACTTTAGCAGACTCTAAGATAGCTTTTATCCTTTTTTTACAAAGCAAAATTTCAAATACAATATTCTTTCTAACTTATGGTTTATATAAAACATTAACCATCAATAATTTCCTTCTATAAGTGAAATCAAGTTCAACATTTCCTGACGCAGAACGGTAACGTGAATGGGTTGATGATTATACTCCGTCAGGAGTTTTAATCAATATCATTTGATCTGACGAATAAAAATAGAAAACTAAACTTTCAAAGAAGTTTATTGAGTATGAATGATGATAAAAAATAATGTCTCTCAAAATAACAAAGTAATCTATTTATCGGTTTGGGCCGAAACAGGAAACCCTAAAAAAAAAATAAAACATAAAAAATGTAATTGGTGTGTCCTTGACTCTAGTGAGAGGCATGGGCGTGTCTTGGACTCTAGTGAGAGGCACAGGTGTGTTGTCTCAAGTGTGTTTTTTATTCTGGGCTCCAGTGAGAGGCACGTGCGTGCTGACATGGATACGGGCGTGTCCCTTCTTTTTAGGCTTGCAGCGGTCCAAGTCTTCCATATACTAAATCGCAAGTTGCTTCGCATCAATCCCCTCCACATGAAAAGAACTTGACCTCGAGTGATCATCATCGAGGTAGAATGGGCATAAATAAGCAACATTGAAAGTCTTGGAAATCTTCATGTCTTCAGGCAAGTCAATCACATAGGCATTATCATGAATCTTCTTAAGCACCTAAAATGGACCAATCTTCTTGCAATCAAGCTTCTTCTGTCCTCCGCCACGCTCTTTGTGAAGATAAATCATGAACCAATCTCCCACGGTAATAGACTTATAATGCCGGTGTATATTAGCTGCAGTTTTTTATTTTTCATTAGCAGCAGTGATGAATTACTGCACTTGTTTGAACACCTCCACATGCTCGGTAGCCAAGTTATTATTTGCAACACTCTTCTCTACACCTGCCGGGAGGGAAAGAAGATCAAAGGTATGGGCTAGAACCTTACGGTAGATAATTACAAAAGGTGACATTTTGGTGGAGCTATGGACAGAACTGTTATAAGCAAATTCTACTTCTGCAAGAGCAAGATCCCACATCTTCTTCTTCTCGTTGCAAATGCATCTAACGAGATTACCAAGAGTCCGGTTGACCACTTCAGTTTGACCATCAGTTTGAAGGTGAGCGGTACTACTGTAACGAATTTGAGTGTTAAATCTCTTCCACAAAGTTGTCCAAAACTGAGCGAGAAACTTCGTGTCTCGGTTAGATGTGATGGTTTTGGGAATACCATGCAAATGAACAATCTCCTGGAAAAATAATTTGGTAAAGTGTGAGGTATCACTCATTTTCCTGCAAGGAATAAAATGTGACAACAACAAAAATACAATCAGCTTCGCGTTGAGTTCGAGGTAAACCCAACACGAAATCCATAGACAAGTCCTCCCACGGTTGTTCCAACATTGCCAACGGGGTGTATAGGCTAATATTTTGAGAATAGCCCTTCTGTGTCTGACAAATGAAATATTTCTATACCAGCTTCCCTGCTTCCTTCTCCAATTGTGGCCAATAAAAATAAATCTCCAACCTCACAATAGTCTTATTACGTCCCAGATGACCACTCAACCCACCATCATGGATTTCTCTGAATAACTATTCCCGGATGGAAGACCGAGGACTACATAACCTATTTTCTTTGAATAGATACTCGTCATACCAAGAATCCATTGGTAGGCTGTTTAGCATGAATTTTAGCCCATATGTCAGTAAAATCTTCATTCGAAGCATAAAGATCTTTAAGAAATTCAAACCCCACAATATCTTGCCTAATTGTAATCAGCAAAGCGGCTCTCCTGCTCAAAGCATCCGCTACCGTGTTACAAGCACCCGATTTGTGCTTAATGACATAATGAAAAACACCAAAATAAGCTACCCAACGTGCATGCATCTTGCTAACAGTCTTTTAAGTTTTAAAATGAGTTAAAGATTGATGATTAGTGTAAATAATGAACTCTCGCCCCAACAAATAATGTTCCCAAGTCTTGAAGGCTCGGTAAACTGCATACAAACTTTTGCTCATAAGTAGACCATTTTTGTCTAACTTCATTCAATTTTTCACTAGAGAATGCGATAGGCCTTCCTAATTGTGACAACACACCACTAATTCCAATCCCACAAGCATCGCAATCTACCTTAAACAATTTATCAAAATCAGGTAAACCAGGAATAGGGGTGGAAGTAAGCTTATCTTTAATTTCTTCAAAGCTTTTGTTTGTAGCTTTGGTCCATATAAACTGACAAACTCTCTCCTTTTTCAAACAATCTGCGATGGGAGCGATGATGCTGCTAAAGTTTCTGATGAATCGCCTATAAAAATTATCAATACCATGAAAACTATGAACTTCAGTGATATTCTTGGGGATGGGCCAATTTCGGATGGCCTCAATTTTTCTGTCATCAACATGTATTCCCTCCGAGCTAACAATATAGCCAAGAAACAGAATCCGCTCTGTCATAAAATTGCACTTTTTGAGGTTGATGAATAACTCATTTTCTTGCAAAGTGTTCAACACCAGTCGAAGGTGCAGAAGATGTTCTTCATCACTACGATTGAAGATCAAAATGTCATCAAAATACACAACTATAAATTTGCACAAGAAATGACGCAAAATTTGAGTCATAAGCCGTATGAACATGCTCGGTGCATTAGTCAACCCAAATGGCATAACCAACCACTCATACAACCCCTTCTTAGTCTTGAATGCAGTCTTCCATCCATCTCCCACCTTGACTCGGATTTGATGATACCCACTGTGAAGATCTATTTTAGAGAACACTGTAGATCCTGACAGTTGGTGCAATAAGTCCTCCAAATGAGGAATAGGAAATCAATACTGTGATCTTATTGACTGCTCGGCTATCCAAACACATCGTCTAAGTCCCATCCTTCTTCGGTACCAATAAAGCAGGAACTCCACAAGGACTAATGTTCTTTCTAATATGTCCCTTCTTCAATAATTCTTCCACTTGTTCCTGAAGAATTTGGCTCTCCTTAGAATTCATCTTGTTATGAGGCAGGTTCGGTATCTTCGATCCAGGGATGAAATCAATCTGATGCTGATGTCCCGAAAAGGTGCAAGTGTAGACAATTCTTCAACTATGGCATGAAACTCATCTAACAACTCCTTTCCAGGTTGTGGTACTAGTGCCCTTTCTTCAGAATTTGTCTCCAATCTGATCAACAAGGCTAACGCACCTTCGGACTTCTCAATTGCACCCGAAAATTCTTGCACATTGGAAGAAATAGCTACTATGGATTTCTCCTCCACTTCAAAAGCTTTGGCAGAAGATCCAGAAGGTAGGACAATGATTTTCTTATTTTTCCAAGTGAACAGGTATGAATTCTTTCTCCTCTTATACAATGCACCTACATCAAACTGCCATAGATGGCCTAGCAGTTCTCCACAAGTATCCATATCCACAACATCACAACTAACAGAATCCATGTACAATTTACCCATGAGATAGGAACTTTGCAAATCCAGTTGACTTCAATCGTCGGACCCTCTATAATCCACCCTACCTTATGCTGCAAAGGATGCGATTCTGTGGGAAAATTCAATTTCTCAACCAGCTGTTTGGTTATCAAATTTTCACAGCTGCAACTGTCGATAATGAGTTGGTACATTGCTTCACCAACATGACATTTAGCCTAAAAAAATTTCCTTTGTTGAGTTTCATCTTCCTATTTTGGAGAGTACAATATTTTCTGAACAACATATGTAACTTCACCATCTTCTGAACCAGCCATGGATCCATCATCTTCGTCTTCTACTGCTTCAAACTCAGCCACCTCATAAACTACATTTACCTGTCGACCTCCATCATTAGCCCTCCTGCGTTCTGGACATATATTAGATGTATGCCCCTATTTTCTGCATTTGTAGCAATAGTCTCCTGTTGGCTTCTGATACGGATTCGGTTTACTGTTTCTGTCTGCCATAGGAGCCTTTCCCCGGGGGTCCTTCTTTTCTTTTGCTAGAATCTATTATAAGCTCTAATTATTAGCAGGAGTTACTGCTCTTAAACTCTGTCCAATGTAATTACTACTGGACTGTTGATTTCCGGATGAATAGGGTTGTCTGAAACTCTAATTACGATTAGGTGGTTATTGAGGCTTCCAGTTAAGTCTATCTTCTGCACGTTTGGCCATCTCAATTGCATCAGCCAAAGTGAAAATCACAACTACACCCATCATAAACATTATATCATGATTGAATCCCCTCTAATAATGAGCCATTTTCTGGGATTTAGTCTCACAATTATCACATCATGCCTGCAATCTCAAAAATTGTTTTGTGTACTCATCAAATCTTTTGATTTCCCTGAAAACAGTCATGATATCTGTTATATAGTATTTGGGAGTGATTACTGGGAAGAAAACGCTGCTCAATCAACTGTTTAATTAAAATCCAATCTTGCACAAGTTTAATCCTTCGACGATGGTGTTCGTTTTGAATAGAGTGCCACCATGCTACCGCACCTCCTTTTAGTTTATACGACACAATGGAAACTTTACACTTATCTTCAACATTCATGATCTCAAAGAAACGTTCTACCTCTGCTAACCAATCAAGAATGCTTTCAACATCTAAAGATCTTGAGAAAGATTGAAGATCTACCTTTATTTTTTATCCATCATGAAGATTCTCACCACTGCCTCTATAATTTCGGCCTCCATCATATTGATTTTGGCGCCTTCCATAATCTGGTGGTGCATTAAATTCTGCTCAATTTTCAGGATAATGAGCGACAAGACATATGCCTGGAATCACTTCAGGATTTGGTTGCTGCAGATTTGGTTATGCGGCTGCATCTGCTGGTTAGGGGTTGCCTCATTGTACTGTGAGGGTCAATTGTCCAATCTGCTTCGTTAAATCTTCAAACTTTGCCTCTAAGGTTGTAAATCGTGCATCATGATTATCGGCCATGGAGGCTCTGATACCAACTGACACAGGACGGTAATGGGAATGGGTAGACGATTATACTCCATCAGGAGTTTTGATCAATATCATTTAATCTGACGATTAAAAATAGAAAACTAAAATTTCAAAGAAGTTTATTGAGCATGAATGATGATAAAAAATAATGTCTCTAAAAATAACAAAGTAACATATTTACAGGTTTGGGCCGAAACAGGAAACCCTAAAAAAAATAAAACACAAAAAACGTAATTGGTGTGTCCTTGACTCTAGTGAGAGGCACGGGCATGCTGTCATGGGCACGAGCGTGTTGTCTTGAGCGTGTTTTTTGTTCTGGGCTTTAGTGAGAGGCATGGGCATGCTGATATAGACACAGGCGTGTCCCTTCTTCTTAGGCTTGTAGCGGTCCAAGTCTTCCATGTACTGAATCGCAAGTTGCTCTGTACTTCCTTTCCCAAGTACTTCTGCAGCTTAATTGGCCATTAGAACTTTTTGTCTATTAGCAACTTCTTCAAAGTGTTAAACTGACTTTTATTATTGTAAACATGGACAGTAGCACCAGAATCAAACAAATCACGAATTACTTGTCCTGGATGTTGCAGGCATATTTAGTTTTGTGACCATACCAATATGCAATTTTTAACTATAGCAATCAAGTCAGTAGTTTGTTTAATCACTTTTGCTTTAATAGAATTCTGAGTACCATTAAAAGGGCCTTCTTTTTTTTTTGTTTTTTAAGTAATTTGCAACCATATTGTTAATGCCCCTTCTTGCCATAGTGGAAACTCTCTTTACTTTCTTAGAATTGGTGGCACCATAAATGTTATCTGTATCAGAGAATTTTCTTTTATTTCCAAACTTTCTCTTTTGGAAATTCTAACTTGTTTGCACAAGGTTTACTTTCAAACCAAATTTAGATATAGACTTCTTTTATGAATCCAAGCTTCTTCTTCAATTTGTAAATGTTTTTTAGAATTTGTTCCAAAGAGAACTCTTCTGTGGTATATAAAAGTTTCTTCCTGTAATCATTCCAAAAAAGAGAAAGTTTGGCTATGATTCCTCCTACTCGGATTGGTTTCGAAATGTCCACCTTCAAGTCTTTAAATTTAGAAACAAGGACTTGCAACTAATATAATTGGTTCATAATAGAAATGTTCACTACAAAAAATCGCTAAATTGCTATCGACAAATCAGTCGCAAAATGTGAGAAATCAATAGCTAAATGGAATCAGCGACCGATTTGCGACCTAAATTAATCAGTTGCAAAAGTGCTCATTGCAAATAATTTTGCGACCGAATTACTTAGCGGTCGCAAATTAGTGACCAATTAATCGGTCGCTAATTCTCATCGTGTTTTCCTTCTAAAAGCCTGTCGCAAATTGTGTCCGTCGCAATTGTGAAAAGCAATTGCAAATCCGTCGTAAATTTTCAAAGTGATTGGTTGGTGATCTGTCACAAATTTAAATGTAACGGTTATAATTTTGGTTGCAGTTCGGTCGCTAGTCGGTCGTAAAATATAATTACAGAAAAAAATAATAATAATATTAAAAACCATAATTTTTTCCACTTGTAAAAAATCGACATATATATACATCACAACACAATAACAATGTAAGAATGGAACTGTTAATGTAATGTACTATACAAAATATGAAAAAATCACAGAAAGCTAAAAAGCTCCGAAATCAAATCTATGAGGTCTGTGCTCTGCACGACCCAGTGTCGTAGCGTCGGGAGGCATATTTGCTGGATGTGTCGTAGTGTCAGTAGGAGTGACCAATGTATCGTCTGTAGTATCGAGATCAAGAGGAGATGGTAGTGTTTGATGCAGAGCTGTAGGAACATCTCAATCTGTAGCAGGCGGAGGATTAGAGGAAGAAGTACCCGCACCATGCTGTCCGGACATCCGCATGTCATGTGCTCTAAGCTCTACAAGCTGTATCTCCTGCTCATCAACATGAGCCTGTAATGCACTAATCTCCTCAGCACTATGGTCGGGCTGTGGTCATGAGGAAGCTGTAGAAGCGTTAGATGCTGAGCCGCAGTAAAACTGTGATGCCTGAGACCCAATGCCATATATTTTCCTCTTCTTTTCGCTCCCTAAGGCCTCTAGATAAAGTGCTAGCTCATCAATTCTTGACTCAGCTTCAGATCTAGCCTGAGAAGAAACAACACGCTCACGAGCTGTACTGTAGTTCTCCTGAAAACAACAAAATTAATTAATTAATGTAGTTGCAAGCTTTATTATATTGAACTTGTACAAATAAGAGAAGACTACAAGGTAAATGTAAATATTCTTCATTGTTACTTACATTGACGCCCGACGCACGTCTGTCAACAACTGTATTTCAATCGTGGTCCTTTGTGTGAGTGTAAGTGAACACCTCCATCGGTGTGGGCTCACGACCATATTTTTTTGCCTGTAATGAATTTAATTATACATGATATATTAATATGGTGTCATTTCATTAAACATCAGTAAATGTAACTGTAACTAGTTGACTCACTAATAATCGGGATGTCTTTATAGCAAATATTGATCTACTTGTATGTCGGGAAGGTCTTGCTCCATCACTGTCAGTCTCACTACGTCTGTTTCATGCAAATATGTCACACTTTCTCTTGAATGCAAGATGCTCCCAAGCCTTCTGCCAACTCTCCCATATCTCCTAGACACGCACTATTGCTTCTTACTGCTTTTTCACATCCTATAGGTGAAGTTAGCATACCATAGAGCGCACAATTTCTCCCAGGCCACTTTTAGCATAGCCGTAATGGCATCTTCCCATACAAAATGCTTCTGCAAAAATGAAAAATAAAATTTCAATAAAGAGATGTAGCTTGATTATTAATTACATTGAATGAAGATATAAGTTGAACCAAATCATACCTAAAACTCTTCCCAATAAAAGTCTCTTGCCTCTTGTGGTACGGCATCCCATGTGTATCCATCTTTATCAAGATGTAGCTTGATTATCCTCATAATTTGCCTTGATGCTCGAGAGGATGGATATATGCTGAGAAAAAAAAAAACATAAGTGAAATATAAGTAGACGAAACTGAACAAAATCAAGTTCAAAGGAAAAAGTAAATAAGTACTTATTGTCCCACTAACAAACTAAGTTGGTTACGTGGCTCTGATAAAGCTGCAAAAGGAGTAACAAATGCTATCAATACAGATAAATAATAAATATATAACTGAAATGATAGTAAATGACATTATGATTACCTAGTGCAGTAGGTGACTGTGAAGCTGGTGAAGACTCTATTGGTCCAGGAAGTGGGGTAGAAGAGGAAGAAACAGAAGGAAGTGATGGCAGCACGGGAGGCTGAGCAGCGGATGAAGCACTCCACGCGGCCTACTGCCAAACGCGTCTGAATCAACCACCCTGCCTCTAGCCATCTATACTACAGATAAAAGAACCTACATATGTATGTATACAATTATATGAATTGTAGAACATTCTCCAATCAAATCAAATTTCGGCAGCACTTCGGTATAACATAATCAAATCTCAAGTCAAAACATACTAATATAAACACTTCTATATCGTACCAACATTCTCCAAAGTCAAAATGGCCACTACTAAGCCTCTATCTCAAACGCATCATTCATGTGATTTCAAATCAAATGAAAACACAAATCAAGATAAATTAATTTCAAAAAAATTAATTTCAATACATAATATAGAAGTTGGTTTTTTAAATTTGATTAGTATAAATTTTGATTACTATTAAATCACCCTCATTAATTTTGTTTCGTTACAAATTACAATTATTTCAATACTATAACTAGTGTTATAAATTACAGTCATTAATTTTTTTTTAACAAATCACAATTATAGAAAATAATACATAATATAGAAGTTGAGCTGTATTAGTTAATTTCATGACTTTGATTTTTTTGATTTTTCGCATTAAAAATCTTAAATTTTATTTAGCCCCTTGAAATTCAACTAAATAGTAACTAATGTCAAACTTTAGAGAACAAATTTATCCGTTACAATTTGATAGGATTAGTAACTACAATAATAACAAAGAAAAAAAAACAAAAACAACATTTTGTTAATAACAAAAAAAACAAACAAAAATGAAATTGCAACAAAGAAACGAAATACATTTCGTTATTATAACTACAATAATAATAATAATAATAACAAAAAAATAAAGAAAAAAAACGACAATAATAACTACAATAATAGCAACTTTTCGTTAATTCCATTCCACGCAACTAAAATAATAACTAAAAAAAAACAAAATTGCATTGAAATTGAAAACGAAATCTACAAAAAAAAAAAGGATAGAAATAGGCATACTTGACCAGCTGACTGCGAACAAAGAGGAACAATCTTTGGCGAGAGGAGCTTCTCTGATTACCGGCACTACAACAAAGCGCAGAAGGAGGGAATGGACACGGCGCTGCAACGGAGAGGAGAAGAAGAAGAACGAGTTGTGCTCGTGCAAGGTGACCAAGGGCGTATAAAGCCCTATTTTTTTGGGACTGACAATTCATTAAAAAAATTGATCGCAATTTTTAATCCTGCGATGTTGTTTTGTTGTCAAACAAATTGCGACCGACTTGCAACGAAAATAATCGGTCACAAAATATCGGTCGCAAATCGTCGCTAATTCCTTGTAAACAGGAAACTAAATTTGTCGCTGAACTGTAGCACGCAATTTTGCGACGGACTTTTAAATGGTCGCAAATCCGTCGCAAAATCGATCGCAAATTAGTCGCAATGTGGTCACAAAATGGAAACCCAACTAGAAGGAATTATTAGCGCTAGAATTAGCGATGGATATGATTTCGGTCACAAGTCCATCGCAAATTCTGTCGCCGTTTGATCGCAAATCGGTCAATGGATATTCAATCTCCCAATCATCGCAATTGGTCGCAATATCATTGCAATATTAGTCAGTAGCAAAAGCGCATTTTTTTTTTTTTTGCAGTATTTATTAGACGTTTCGAACTCAAAATATTTTATGATACGCATTTGTCTGTTAGAAATTAATTATTTCTATTAGGCTTATTGATTGTATTTATCTGTTTTACAAAATATTTGGGTTAAGCTTAATAGTCCAAAAGGTTTAATTTAAAGCCAATTATTAAAAAATGATCATTAAAAGAATTAATGTGTCAATTAAATGTGTTTAGTTTAAGTGTGGTTAAATCTTAATATAGGTTAAGATTGTATATTCTATTAGAGTTATGATGGGAGAACCTAATAGTTTCCTATATATAGGATATGTCCTTTCTCTATAGTCCAGCAGTCAAGAAAATAAAATATTCTACACTCATTCGGAGCTTGTAGACATAGAGAGGATGCACCTAGCCATTCCACGGACAAGTGTGCATGGTTGTGTTAATTTCTTTCCACCTTTCTACTTATTGTTGGGGATCAACATTGCATCAATGAAAGCCAACAAAATACCTTGTACGTTTTTTTACAATTTTCTGTGATTTCAATTTATATATGAGCATCTTGGGCATTAAAATCTAACATTATCTGCACCTTGTTTTTTATGTGTCGTACTTGAACTCGAGGGAATTCTAGATTTCTGGTGGAGACATGATAGAAGTGAATAAGCCATATAGACGATTTGAGAAATTATTGAGAATATGTCCTCTACAGAGCATCTCATCCTCTTCGTAGTTCTTGCGATCTGACTTCACTTTTTTAGTTTTTGCATCTGTTGGTGCAGAAATTGCAAGCAGGTTAGGGTCCAGGATGTAAGAGATCTTCAAAGCAGTTAGCAAGAGCATCATTTTTGTCCTTCCTACATACGAAATTGGTTCCATCAAAACAATCTGACTTATTCATAAATTATTTATTCATGACTGCCGTTGGCATAATAATCGATGACCTCGATTGTCAATTAAATCCTTAAAAATTTAGGACAGTGGAATATTTATCAACAAAGCTCTGAGGCGTGAATGATCAATTTCTTTAAAGATATAATTGCCTCCATCAGTTGTTGCAGAGTTGCAGCAATAATTCTCCTAGGATAACATAAAGCTTGCCTGAAAATATCCCTGAGGAATTCCATACGTTTATTTAGAGAAAAGTAAGGAAGAAGAAGTTAATTTGTGAAAAAATTTCTTATTGCGTGTGAATAGCGTTTGAGAGGAACTGTTGATAAACACAACTGCCTATTGGATTCAAGCAAGCCTTTGAGAGGAATCATTAATAGAAACAACTGTCTATTGGATACGCTTTGCTTGAACAACGACTAAAAAACTATTTTATTTAAATAATTAATTTTTTGTTTTTTTATTAATTTGAATATAAAAATAAAATAAATAAAAAATAATAATAATAAAAATATTTATTAGTGAAATACGTGCGAATAACTTCTTATATTTATTCTATTTTATATACAAGCAAGCCACAAATACATTTCCAAGTTTGCTACATGTAACTTATTATATCTAACAAGGGACACGTTTAAAGCATCTAATTGAAAACTTGCACTTAGGGATGTAAAAATGAGCCATGACATCCGAACACGATTCGTCTAACACGCGAAATAAACAGATTGTGGTTGAGATTAAACTGGTTCATGTTATAAATAAGTCACTCATTTATGACACGAATATAAATGTGTCATGTCGAGGATTGACACTCGGGTGGTTGAGCGAGTGACCTATTTATTTAAAAGTAAAGAGGTAATTCTAACGTTAAATATAAATACTCTAACTAAAATCTATTTGAACTTTATAGTTCGTGTAACTTTTTTTTATTTTAGTTATGCATTTTAAAGAATTTATGCATTTTATGTATGAAAATTTGCTTTTAAATGTTATTGGAGTTAAATGGGTAAAATTTAAAAATATTATAAGCAGTTAGGTGAGTTGTATATAGATTAACACGATCCATTTAGCTTATTTATGATATTAAACAAGTTACACGATTTATATATGAGTCAATACGACCCTCTTAATCTGTTTATGATATTAGATAGGTTACGCGTGTCGTATTCGTATCACCTCACTAAATTTGACACGATTATTAAATAGATCATATTCGTATTGATCCTAATCATATCGCGTGTTAACCGGATCCGTATCGAACCTAACATGCCAACTTATTTTCACACCCCACTTGCACCTCAGCTGGTCCTTTCTTTTGCACACGCACTAATTTGTCTCGATGAATTAACAGCACACAAACCCAACTGCTGTCTTGATGAATCAACAACACACCGCCACAACTCTTGGCCCCAACGTCAGAGATAGTACTCCATTACAGATTGCATCGAGTCGATAACTGGCTTAAAATACACTATTCGAACCTGAATTTTTAATTATAAATGAGACATTTAAATTTATCCTGAAACTAAAATTCACTTTTAATATTCGAATATATTTCGAATCTGATTATAATTATTCATTTCGATATCTCAATCCATTCATTTCGATATCTCAATCCGTTTAAATATTTGTTTCACATTCAAACTATTTTTTTATTTTTATTTTTCAAATGTGAAAAGTAAGTCAAAATTATTAAATTATTATTTTGATTTAATAAAAAATATAATATAAATATTAAATATAATTATAGTATTAATTATAACTATAAAAATGCATAAGGTGTATATATATAAAATATTTTTTTAGAAAAATAATTATTTTAAATATTTTAAAATATTAATTAAACGGATAATATGTAACTCAACCTTTTTACCCAAATCCGACACCGATAGTAAAAATATTGCGTATAGTAAAAATATTGCCTGAACTCATAAAAAAAAAATCCATTTATTCACTGTGTGAACCTACCCAAATCGGATAGGATAAAATTGTCATCTCTAACTCCAACTAATTCCGGCCAATATCGAACATATAAAATTAACTTCATTATTTTCTCCTCTTAAATTGTTTTCTGAATTTTCCTATCAAAGGAAATCACACACTTCTATAGTTTCCATTGATGTTCTCTTCTAAATCCAAATTAAAAAAAAAAAAAAAAAAAAAAAAAAAGATAATCATGCAAGCTCTGAAGCATACAACCAAAAATACATTTTCTATTTGATTATCTCCACACAGAAAACACCAAGTAAATTATCGTACTTCACAAAATACACACCACAATAGTATTCACTTCGACAAACTATGACCCATTAAAGACCTAGTTCGTAAAGCAAATGGAGTTTACAATATCAAGTATTAGTCCGAGTTTCTGCAGGTTTTGTTTAAGCGGGTGCTTCTGTTTCCCAGAAGGAAGTCTTCTTTCCAGTTTTTGACACGGTCTGAAGAACTGCATCTGGTTGCACATTTCCTTTTACTGTAACCTTCTGCTCTTTCAAATCAATGTCATATGATTCCACACCTAAGATGTTTTTTTTTTTTTTTTTAAGAAAACAAAAGAAATAATTACCAAATATACTAATACTGATATCTCCAGCAATAACAAGTGAGAACACCACTAAAATAATGGAGTTTCTGGCACGATTTGGTGATTGTTACTTGAATCTTGGAACATATAGAAAATGGTATGCGCAAAACTTTGGTTTGGGACTTCACAAGCAATTATTTAAACTGGCAGCCGGCACTATACTTTCTTTTATATCCTAGCCTCTCACTTCAAAGTCAATATAGATCATAATTCACAAACATGATTTTATTTTGCGATAAAGAGAGATAAAAAAAAGTTCTTGGAACAGAATTTCTAATAAAATGATTCATGGTAACATGTCGGTAAGCTATCAAACAAAGCCTATCTAAAATTATTGGCAAGACAAAGACTGAAGAAAAGTTAATTGCAAAATATGCTTCAGATGTAAAATATAATCAACAAAAAATTCAAAAACATTTGCAAAAAATCATTAATCATGAAAAAGAAACCTTGTTTAAAATTAATCACTAACCTTCCATTTTTCCCAAAACCCTCTTCACAGACCCAACACATCCATCGCATGACATGCCAACCTTGAGCACAACAGTCTGGAACAAAATCAAGTTAATTGTAAAAAAGACTACATAAAAAGAAACAAGCAAAGGGTGAAAAAGTTTTGTCATTAACAATGCGCAAAATGCAATTGATCTCATTTTAAACTTTGTCAGAAGAAGAGAGAGATGTGCAACTCAGTACATAAATGAATGAAGAGTAGTGCTAAGGTTTCGAAAAAAAGGACAAAAAAGGCAGGAAAAGGAAGAAGAGGCCATCAACATCTCTTACATGTAGCCATGTACTAAAAACTCACAAGTTAGAATCTTTATCAGTGCTTTATAGTACACAGGCATGGCCTTAAGGAATTACAGGTAAAACAGCACATATCAAAGAAATATGGACACACCTTTTCCCTGAAACCTATCTAAACAAATCTACAACAAACATTTGATAAAAAAAATAAGAAGAAGAAGAAGTAGCATCTCGAATCAAAAGTTGACTTCCTTATAAGCTATTCAGCAACGATAAATCCAAAATCTAATTCATTTATTAGATGAGTTCCATCTTGGCTGTTCAATTCCCAGATCAACTAGACAAATATTTGTTCCCTTCAAAACCCATGATTCAATTTGCGAGATTTTGTATAAAAGAACTCGACACTTCGTTGAAAACTTAAATTTTAATTAATAAGCTAAATTACACAAGATGAAAACATGTGCCCTGCAAAATCTTTAATAAAACGAAATCATCAAATACCCAATAATCCCAATTCAACTAAAACAAGAAATTCCAATCCAATAATCCAATTCATGAATATTAAAAAGAAAATCAAAACAAATAAATGAATAACAATCCCACATAAAACAACTATAAAGGAAAATTCAAGAAGAACTAGAAAACTATATTCTGATAAACCGAAAGGAATAACCAAGAAAATATGCAAGATGTAAAATTGGCACCTGAGACGTGGTTATCTGTGTGAAAAAATAATCTGAACAAAGAGAAAAATTTTCGGAATTCTGTGTAAAACGTGTTTTGTGTTGGAGCTTGCAAGTTTGCTGGCAGCAGATTCATATAGACTTCTATGATAACATGACTTTTTCGTTTAGACGGGCCGGGTCGGTAGTTTCTTTTGGGCCCAAATTACTATACATTTTAACTGGCGTACGTAACGGAAAACGAAAACGCGTGCGTTATGGGTAATTATTAATACCGTTTTCCATTAATTATATTTATGGTGTAAAACTTTTTAGTTTTTATTTTATTTTAGTGTCTAAACAATAAAAACAATTAAGTACCACTTAAAAAAAAATACAATTAAGTATATTAATTAATAATTTCTATAAAATTAAATGTATTTAACTGAAATTTCTCATTGAAAAAATGAAATTGACCATTTTACTTCATTTATTTTTTAAAATTATTACCTTTCTTTATGTTTCTTCTCTCATTTCTCTTTTGGACCCTTATTTCTACCTATATTTTAAAATTATTTTAGTTCTTTTATTTTTAATTTTTTTTTTTTAGAAGTAAAATTGGATGTATCAAGAACTAGAAACAATATGAGAAATTACAAGAGTGTTGATGGAAGGAGGAACCTCCTCAACCCAAATATGTTCCAAAGAAAAAACATAAGCTAGCTTACTCAAAGCATGAGCCATAGTATTGAGTTCTCATTTAACATGAGAACTAGAAAAGAAAAGAAAATTCTTGAAATTAGAATCAAGCTGAATCAAACTTGTGCCAAACTCAGTCTGAGGGAAGGATTTGCAATGAAGGTGCTGAATCATGAGCAAAGAATCGGACTCCAGAATTATTTGAGCAAAGCCCGTCTCTAGTGCCTTTAACAATCCAAAGTGAGTTGCTGCAACCTCAGCGAGCTCTACAAAGACCAAAAAATCTCCCATTACCCCCCCCCCCCCCCCACCCTTATCATTCCTAATCACAAAGCCCCACCGACATCCCAACATGCTAGATAGAGAGGCATCTGAGTTCAACTTGACAACGCCAGAAGGAGGCGACGTCCACTTGATGCTGACCGGAGATCGATTGAGAACAGGACCACCGGCAGGCAACAACTGACAGGCAGACTGGAAATCAAAACCATAAATAGTCCCATCTGCACTACTTGCAAAACCGAAAGCCTCTTCTGCTGGAACTTGAGCAAATATCGAGCCTTCTAGATAGCCCAAGCAATGACTATAAATATCTACGGTTGGGCTTAAGGCCTGGAAGAATAATTGAAAACCAATCATAAAAAGGATCAGCAATAAAAAGGCTAGTGTCAAGCCTAAGAGGGCTAAGTTTCCACACTTGCATCGCCAGAGGACAACGTTTTAACACATGCACGGCAATTTCACCATTATCTCCACACAATTCATAAATACAATCAACAGCAATCCCACGTCGTAGCAAGGATAACAAAACCGGCAGCAAATTCTTAAGAGCTTTGAAACGAAAATGCTTCAGTTTTGGTTGAAGATGGAGATGCCAAACTTTCTTCCAAAGCATTATGTCGACACCGTGCGATCCAGAAGGATGGGTTTATGAAATTAAGGCAAAGAAAGGCATATATGATGTCCACTTTTAACAGTGTACATCCCATTCTAAGTGTAATGCCGAATGAGAGAATCGCCACCATGCCAACGACTAAGTGGAATGGCTTTCATCAAATTTAGCCTCAGCAAGAAGAAAAATATCATCAATCAAAACTCATTATTCTAGAGACATAAATCTTCGTCAATTAATTCACTCACCTGAGCATTAGCAACAAGACGAGACACAAGTAAGAAAACTCGACAATCATTATTCCCAGATATCCACCTATCATGCCAAATCTCAATCCGCTCCCATTCTCAACCAACCAATGCGATCCTTTCTCAATCAACCAACTAGACTTCTTTAAGCTCTGCCATGCATAACTTGGCCTAAAGCCCATCGATGCTTATAAGAAGGAAGATCGAGGGTGATATCTAGCTTTAAGGCACCTAGATAAGAGAGACTTTGGACTCTTAATCAAGCACCAACATTGTTTAGCTAAAAGGACAAAATTAAAAGCATGGGTATCTCAAAATCCAACACCCACCACATGTTTTACTGCACACAATTTCTACCAAGAGCACCAGTGAATCTTCTTCTCCTCCCATTGTTGCCTCCACCAAAAATTTGCAATAAGAGAATCATTTTATTACATATTTCCACCGGAAGGAGAAAGCAACTCATAGTGTAATTGGGGATTGTCTGCGCTACAGCTTTAATCAGAATCTCCTTTTCACCTTTCGACAACGTCCTTTCCTTCCAACTCTTAAGCTTATGGCTCACCCTATCATAGATACTTTGAAAAACATTCTTCTTACTCTGACCAATCACCGTAGGGGGACCAAGGTATTTCGAGTGCTGCTGAATACCACAAACTCCTAAGTCTTGCATAACTTCAATGCAACAAGCAGAGCATGTATTCATACTAAAGAAAATCTCAGACTTCTTAAGATTAATTTTTTGACCCAAGGCTCGTTCATAATCTTATAGAATTTTCTTACCGAAAATCAAACTGCCATTTGCAAAATAGATGGGATATAACTGGTGCCCTTCGATAAATTTTAGTACCATAGAGCTTGCCCTCGCTCTCCGCTTTAGCAATTAAACTTGAAAAAACTTCAGCACAGAAAAAAAACAAATAGGGTGAAATCGGGTTACTTTGACGGAGACCACGCTGGGGGAAAAATCTATCCTTAGGCTCACCATTAATTAACAAAGAATGTAAAACAGTGGTTACACATCTCAAATTTAGATCCACCCAAAAAAAAAAAAAAAATTAAACCTATTTGAAGCGCCACTCCCCTCAAAAAAGTCCATTCCACTTTGTCATAAGCCTTAATCATATCAAGTTTAAGTGCAAACTGACCTCAACCCCTAGACTTAATTTTCATATAGTGGAAAAGTTTAAAAGCAACTAAGGCATCATTAGTAATGAGCCAACCTAGAATAAATGCGGACTGAGTAGGACTAATAATATGAGGAAGCAAAGTTTTAAGCCTATTAGCAATTGCCTTAGTAATTAGTTTGAAAATTACATTGCAAAGATTAATAGGCTTAAAATCTTTAGTAAATTCAGGGTTTTTAATTTTAGAAATTAGAGCAATATAAGTATGATTTATGGACTTAGGGGAGACATTATTATTAAGAATGCTAAGAACTTTATTTTCAACATCAAACCTTACAGTACTCTAGAAGGATTGAAAAAAGAGAGGGGACTTACCATCAGGACCAGGAAACTTGGATGGGTGCATCTGTTTAAGAGCATACCTAATTTCCTCACGAGTGAAAGATTCCAGCATTTGATTATTCCTCTCGTCTGAGACTCTTCCATCAAAAGTGTGTTTAGCATATCTTGGTAATCCATATCTTGGTAATCAAGTGATTCTGCAGAAGAGAAGTCATAACCCTAGCAATATCTACCTCCTCATCGAAAACATATCCACCTTCGTCCTTTATTTTTTCAATAGCATTTCTTTTTTTGACAAAAATTAGCCTTAGAATGAAAGAAGGCAGTATTCCTGTCACCCTTCTGCAACCACTGAACTCAAGACCGCTGGGACCACATACTCTCCTCCCTAGCCAAAACCTCCTTCATTTGCGCTTCAATCTCCCTTTGTTTACGAATATTTTCATCAGATTGAACACTCTACAAAAGTTTAAGCTGCGACCGAAAATCCTTTAGAGAATTATTGACATGACCGAACTCAACTCTATCCCAAAGCTTTAGGTCTTTCCCACATTTGATTAACCTATCCTCAATATCTAAACTTGCCAAACCCGTATTAACCCATGAATTCTCAACAACGGGCCGATACAAATCATTCCGGAGCCACATATGCTCGAAACAAAATGGCCTCTTTTTCCTCCTTCGAACCTGAGATGACTGCCATACAAATCAAAGAGGACAATGATCAGATTTTCACCTAGTGAGATGATCCACTTTATAAGTTGACAATAATGTAATCCATTCAGTTGTGCCCACAAAATGATCCAGCCTCTCATGAATGTTACCACACCTGACTGCCCATTGCTCCATGTGAATTGCAAACCTGCATATCCTAGATCCACAAACCTACAATTATTTAAAACATCATGAAACGCATCAAGGTGCTACTGACTTTTAGGACGACCACCACTCTTTTCAAAACTATATAATATTTCATTAAAGTCACCACCAATAACCCACGGCAGAGAAGATTGAGGAGACAAATGATTCAGTAAAGACCAGGATAAGTGTTTTAAATTTTTCTTCGACCACCCATAAAAACCAATGAAGCACCATCATCAATCTACAATCATATCAATATGGTGAGCAGGAAAAGAAATCAAGGTAATATCAATAGAATGATGCCACAATAAACACAAGACTCCCCTTCTACCAACACCTCTCTCACAATCCACTGAGATACCATTGGGAAAACCACACTTTTCCCAAACACCAATCATTTCAGAGGATAACAATTTTGTTTCCATTAAGAAAATAAAAGCGGGATCTTCAAACTTTAGAAGCTTTTTTAAAGACTGGAATGCAAAAGGGTTCCTAAGCCCCCTGCAGTTCCAAACTAAGGCACTCAACCAGTCCCGCCGAATCAGAAGAACAAGGGCTCACAACAAACATACCTTTTTTTAGGCCTTTTGAGAGCAAGCTCCTCTATACCTATACTTACAAAATCGGTAGCAGCACCAAATTTTCGCTTATCAAGACTCAGACCAATACCCAAAAAAGCTACTCCTGCATTCTTGGCCTGTCGTTTTCATGATTTTTCCGAAATAGCAGGGTCACTAGGTGGGACAGCAAAAATAGCTAGATTGACGGGCTCACAACTAGATGGAACAAAAGGAACTTTCGGGGGAGGATCAAAGAGACTAAGGCTGACACAAGTATTTCTATATCAGTTTGTGGGGAATTGTTCGAGGGGGATTTTTGTTGGTCACGTAAGGATGTAGCGGGTTGGACAGGGTAAGCGGGAATCGAGATGGCGGGTGGGGCAGGAGAAGGGTGTGTAAGGTGGCCGTGTCTTACTATTAACAACCATGCTTTGTAATTTTTGAAGAATATTAGCAATAGAAGATGGTATCTGAGACTCAATAGTAGAGACAAACGTAGTAGTAGATGATGGTGAAAAAGGCACACCTGAATCAGGAAATGCAGGCTCAGGAAATAACTGTTTGGCAACAGAAGAGCTCCTTTCCTTCCCATGACTATCTCTTTGGACACCATGGGAAAGGCGCAACGGTGAAGCTTTGAGATAATCTCCATATTGCAGTTGATCCTCATGAATGCCTTCTATGTTATCCAAGTCATCACAATGTTTAAAACCATGACCACACTGTCCATAGAAGAAACAAAACATAAGAAGACCCTCATGTTTGAAGGGAACCCAAATAGAATTGCCTGACAAAAATCTAATCATAGAACCCCTTATTAAAATATCACCGATTAATTTAGTTAATACCAAAATGGGCTGCTATAATAATCTAAGACTTGGGAAGCCTTAAGCCCAAAGTTGGAGGTCCAAGCCCACATTCTAGAATACTCCACATTACTCCACCCAAAAGATATTTTGTATAATGTCAACATAATTCTAGAATTCTCCATGTAATCTAAACCGTCCATTTTTGTAGACAAATCTTAGCCGTATATTGAGGAGGTGGAAATGCCTATAAATACCACCCCTCACCTCATTTGTAAAAACAAGCAAACAGCAAAAACCAAGTAATCATTTCCTTAAGTTTTGTGAATGTTTGCTTCTTATTAATACAATTATATTTGGTGTTTTGTGTTAGTATTATTTTGATTGTCTTTCCCGTTATTATTTTTAGTGTTATAAATTATTAATCAATCTTGGAGTTTATCGCACTAATATCCAACAAGTGGTATCAGAGCATTATTCCCAACACCCCTCGGCAAAGCCTTCGACAAATCCACCATCACACGAAATCGAATAAACTTACCCCATGAATATTCATCCTTTTTCAGCCATTATAAAAAATACCCATCTTAGAGCTAAGCACCCTCGCTACCCTCTCAATCCCATAGTGTAACGGTAAATCATAAGCCCATATGCAGAATGGTGCGCTTTTGAAATCAATACCAGATCGTTGCTTATCCCTTTGAATTTCCTTTAGCACAAGGATATTTCTCTCAAAATGCTAGGGTTCATTAGACAAAACAAACTGCATATCCTTTTTGTTATTAATCTGAAACAAGAAAACATCCTTTGCCCATTCCTGAGCATGGACCCCATACTTCATCTTCCAAACCATAACCATTGTATCTATAAGAGCAAATTTGTTATAAAATCTATCAGACTAAAGCTTACCAGCAAGACAAAGAGAAGCCTTTCCTCCATGGTCAATCTCATTAGGAACCTCTAAAACCTCAACTTCCTTCTCTGTTTGGACCTACCTTGTAGTAGCCATGCTTCTATAGAATCACAGTCACCGAATGGCTAAACACACCAAGAAAAGAGTCTCAGCCAAAAGCAAATAACCAACTACCTGTGAAAGAAACAAACACAATGCTACCAACAGCGTATAAACAAAAGCAACCGAAGGAACAAAATGGAATAGCTATAAAACTAAATATTAAATAAAGAAAAGGATGAATAAGAGCAATATAATAAACAGACCGAAACATAACAGGGAAGAAGACGAAAACCAATATACTCAGGCCAAGACTAAGGACAAAAAAGAAAATACAGATTGCAAAATGGAAAAAGAACGACATGTGAAAAGAGGCAAATAAAATAAAATAACGATGCAACCCTAGACACAGATGAAAAATAATGAAAGCACAGTTGTTGGCTCAAGGTCAATTTTATCTTGAGATTTTGACGATTATGCAAAATAAATAAATTTAATATTAATTAATGCAGAATTTTTTTAAATATGGAAATTGCTAAAGAAGGCAAGTCCCTACAAATCCAAGTTTTTGAAGACCATGAAGATTATTGAAGATTTTTTTTTAATGGTTAGTATCTTAAGATATTTTGTATGATAGAGAGAATATTCTTTTATAAACACAAAAATATTTTTCTTCTCTCTCAAAAAGATTTTCGGAAATTACCTTAATATTAAAAGTCAAAACTTAATCTTTTTAAATTTATTTACCTAATTGAAAAAGATTTTGGCTTAATTATTTTTACTAACAAAATATTTGAAAGAGATTTGCAATCTTTGTATTTTCGGAAATCATTTTATTAAAAGGAAAGTCAAATCTTTTCTTTATTCTACTTTCCTAAATGAAAAGATTTTTGACTCATATATTTTTGGCGACAATATTTAAAGATCTTTTCGTATCTCTTATTTTTTTAATGTAAAAAATATTCCTTAAACTAAAGATTTTATGCTTTCTAAACGGAATCTTTATCCTTCTATATAAAACATTTTCCTCTTATGAAAACGTGGGTACTTTCTTTAAGAGTAACAGTCCATTGATCAAATGTTTTAAATCTCTCAAAGCTCTCTCTTAAAAACCCCCTTATTTCTTTTCGTTTTTTTGCTTCAAGAAATATTTTTTCAGAGAAAAATGAAATTTTATAACAACATCTTTTGAAAAATAGTTATGATCTTTAAATCCATTTTCTAATCTTGATTTCTATTTTTCCTGTATTTGGATTTCTCTCTGTCTATATAGATTTTGTAATCTATTGCAGACAAGCTTTTTAATTAAAAAACTTTTGTGTGATAGGTTAGGGGAAAAGCTATGGTGGTATAGGTTATCAAGCGACCTTCTCCTTGTATGAGATTCTAATGTATTGACGTGAGTTTCTATTCTCTGAAAAAATAGAAAGGGTCGAGGTTGACTAAAACTTTTGGAAAATCTAGTGGGACAAAGATTAGATCTAGGTGTTGATCTATTTCCTTGTATTGTTGGTTTGTCTCTTACCCTTAAAAAGAGATAACATATTAGAAGATTTCAAGATAAGTCTTCGGGAGTAGATATAGGCGAGTTAGTGCCGAACCACTATAAATCTCTGTGTTAATGTTCTTTTATTTTTTTAAGTTATGCTTGATTTTATATAATTTACACATCTGTTAACTTTTTAGAAATGCAAAGTTGTTGATGAATTTCTATTTCTAAACGTGAATAAGCTTTATCTTTGTGGAACATTAGAACTCTGAATTTCTGTATTGTGATTACTCCAAGTTCTAATCTGTCCTTCTACATTCAGTGTAATTCACAATATGAATTTTAAATCAATTTTCTAATCTTGCTTAAAGCTTTATGAACTAATTCTAAAATATAATAACTGTCTCTCACGGAGTCTTTCTAAGCTTGCTTAAGCTTTGTGAAGTAGTTCTAAATTCAATAAATATTCTTCATAGAGTCATTCTTATATTGCTTAAGCTTTGTGAAGCAGTTCTAAATTCAATAGCTGTTCTTCACAGAGACTTTCTATTTTTACAACAAGCTTTGTGAGATAGTTCTAAACTTGATAACTAACCCTCACAAGCACTTTCTAATTCCGCTACAACAGAATTCTAATTTTATTTTTGAAAGTTAAATTTTTATATTTAGAAACCTCAATTCACTCCTCCTCTTGGATTATGCCATATATATATGGGACCCACAACAGTAAACTGTCGACAGAACCAACAATAGATAAACGAGAACAATGCAGTAGAGAGAAAATGAAACAAACACACCTATTTCAGTCACACAAATCCAGGCACAGAATCAAAATGGTAAGACCCTAGCCTCAGTGCAGAACCAGAGGAACAAACACCTTAACACCAACCTCTAAGCATAGAAGAACCTGACGTCAAAGAGATGTAACATATCTATCATATGGACGAAACCCTAAACTCTCACGAAAGGAGAGGACTTAGTTTATTTCTTTAAATTTGCTTATTTTGTTTGATTTAGTTTAATTAGTTGAGTCTTGTGATTATAAATTGTAAATATTGAAAATGATTATTTTTACGTATAAAGTGGTAAGTGTTTATTTCAGGACTAAGGAGGTTTAAGGTATTTTTGTTTAAAGCAAAATTTTCAATTCAATTGCTTTATTTTATTATTAAACAATTGAGATCAATGATGTTTTACAATTCAATGCAATTTGCTTTGTTTAATTCCTTGATAATGAACTAATTTCTTTATTCTATGGGTGTATGATCTTCTTTAGTTGAGTATTTATTGATTTCTCTTTTAATTAAATCCATTGATTTTTGAGAATAGATGACAGTGTCCGGCTTTGAATTGAAATATTAATTGAGGACTTGACTGGGATGAAGATTAATAGTGGTTTGATTAATGGAGATCTATATAAATATATAATTTTTAAGACATCAACGCTTATGTGACAACATATTAGAATATGAAATTGATGATATAAGATTTTATTTTTCATTATAATTAATACTTTTGCATTTCATAAAAATTAATTTTTTTAAATAATTGAGTTGCAAACTAATAAATCTAATGGATGATTTCATTATAATTAATATTTTTTACATTTAATAAATATTAAGTTTTTTATTAAATAGTTTTTTTCCTATTAAAAAACTAATGAAATTATAATAGAGTCATATTTAAAATTAATTGAATAATGTAGTTACATTAACAAATAGAATTAAAATATTAATTTCAATTCACAAAAAGTTTATTTCATTAAAATTACATATTCTTATATTTCATCTAATTTGAATATATGAGAATTTTAAAGAGAAAAAATAATTAATTAACTATATCAGTTGAATTACAATAATTAATTGTGCTAATTAATATTTTTATTCATTACTTGAGAATTCAAAATGAAAAAAACTTACAATTTTATTTTTTATTTTTTAATCAAAAATAAATAAGTAAATTATTTAAATTAAAGTAATATAAATATAATTTCCTGTAATTTTTTTTTTTTGAAAATTACATTCAATTTAATTTAAAAAATAAAAAATTATACAGTCAATGTTGTGTAGGTAAATGACTAGTTAGGTTGTGAATGACCATCTAGATAACTTAATAAAGAAAGCATTAATTTAGTTTTAAGTTGGACTACACGTTTTGAATATAACATTTTCAATTGAAAATTAAATTGATTACGTTGATGATCTTTATTTCTCCCAACTTCTCTCAAATTCAATGACACAACTTCTAAAGTATATGAATAACTCTCTTTGACTTATTATCTATTTGAGGATGAAAAGTCATATTGCAATGAAGTTTAGTGTCCAAAGCTTCATGAAGCTTTCCCAAGAATCTGGATGTGAACATTGGATCTCTATATGCAATAATGGAGATAGGCATTACATGCAATATCACTATCTCATCTATATACAGCTTGATATACTAATCCATAGTGAAATTAGTCCTCACAAGAAGAAAGTGAGCTAATTTAGTTAATCTATCAACACATAATTCTCATATGTGTTATATAGTGGATCAAGAGCAATCCCTCACTATTCATTACAATATCTAGGATCCCAATTCAAATGCAGATGGGCCAACTAGCCTTGCTAGAAAACAAAAGTGGGAGAGAAGGCCCAAGGACTTTCAAGAATTTTCATCGATCGGACTTTGACAGTATTGTTGTCCCGGTGGGCCTTAGTGTTCAGGCCCGCCAAGCACAATGAATATCTTAAGTTAGAACTACTATGTTCTAGGCAATTCATGAACGGTTCAGGAACTACATGACATGGTTTGTAGATATAACCCCATTTTTATTTTTCCGATTGAAATAAAAGTTAGTAGGAATAAGGTTGAGTCTGTTCACAATTTCTATTGGGTAAGAGGGTAGCTTTATGGTGGTTAGTAAGTGCCTTAATGGAGGTGTGGCATTATTATGGAAAATATGACAAGGAACCTAAAGGAAATGAATTCCTAGAACCCCTAATCGAGTGGATCGGATCAAAGATTAAGATGAAATCCCCCTCTGTGGCACCCCACGTTTATACAGAAACGGAAACACCAATAATCAAGTAAAGAACAAGATAAACGCCACAATGAGTTGATAAGTTTACCTTAATTCTTGTTGCAATTAGAGGATAGCAAATTCTCACAATCACTCTAATTAAGAAGAACATGCAAGAGCATGAACAATTCTGCCTTAGATTCAAATTATGCCAAAAATCCCATTTTACATCTTAGGGAGGCTATTTATATGCCTTAAACAAACCTAACTCTAAGGAAGAGTATCTAACTAGGCTGCCCTAAGGCCAAAACACATGGGCCTAACTAGTACACACAAAATAGAATCATTTCCAGCCCAAAATAGACAACCTAATACTGGGCAGATTGCATGCATCATAAAATCAGCCCAAAACAACTTGAATAAACACTATGAGCCCATATCCCTTACATATTAATTAGACCAAAACAAGCAACAAGGGATAAGACCACGTCCAAGCCCACATCCCTTACATATTAGCATGGCTAGGTTGTGCTACACCAATAGCACATGTCTCCAACATTGTAAGAAGCCTAGGGGTGCCTTCAAGTTCCACACAACACTTGTTAAATGCCACATCATGAAGCTCTTGTGTAATTTGGGCTTGAACATATAAAGATATGGCTGCCCCATATCTCTTTGCTTGACTTCTTGTAATTGGCCCACTAGGAAACACCAATGCATCTCCCATGTTGTTCTCCTTGCTCCCTTGAGCTCCATGGTTGAGTGATGGTTGATCCATATCATTCCCCCCTTGTCTCCAAGGGGTTTTTGGTTGATTAACAATGAATTCACAACACAAATCCAAGGTTAACACAAGTTACCTTTAGATTTCTTTGGTTCAGTTTTTGAAATGCTAGAACTTACCCTTTTTTCCAAAAGAATCCCCCTTTTACACACCTTCCAATGCATATTTCTAGGCAAATGAGGGTGGGTGGCCCCTTTTAGAGCTGACATGTCAAAAAAAGCCACTATCAGGCCCCGCAATGAGACCGAGCCCACATTTACAAAATCAAATCGGGTGGCACCTAAAATGAGGCGGTGCATCAAAAAGTGTCTTGGGCGAGCCCGAAGCACTTTTCGGCCCGGTTTCATTGTGAAACACCCGGTATTCCGAAAAGATAAAAGTGTTTAAACACATTGATAATGTTAATCGCGGACCATCGGTCCAAAAATCACAGCAATCGGTAATCCTGATCCATTTTTATGTAAAAAAACGGTGTATCATCACTAAACCTTTTAGGGGCAAAATTTAGGCATCTATAGGGTGCACATGTTTTATTTTAGATAATAAGAAAAATCATCTTGCTAAATTTGATGATAAATCTTATGAAGGAATTTTTCTAGGATATTTTAGTAATAGTAAAATTAAGCCTGTGAGGTACAAAAAGTATCTTCGTGAGATATTCTAAACAATCAAAAGGATATGTTTCATAGGTGAGCATGAAAATGGAGGTATAATTGAATTTGAATCACGAGATTTCAAATTCTTAGAGAACGATTTTCCTAAACAGAGTGAATTAAATCATACACTTTCTCTTTTTGAGACCTTAGATCAAGTTTTAGTTGGATCACTTCCTTCAAGTGGGAGGAATCTGGTGGATAACACGTATCAACTAATAGGTCCGAATGAGAGTAATCCTGATCCAAGTGGGAGTAAAGATTCAATTCCTATCAGGATATTAGTGGATCTAAGTTTGACTGGGAGTCTTATGGATTTTGATGAAAATTTTCTTCAAGAATGTTAATTAAGATGTAGTAATCATGGAAAGATTCCTTGCGGACATTTTGAGATTGAAGATTAGTGAGGTTTTCATGCTTACACCACAAGATGATGACGAACAAGGAGTATTAAAGAGGCATTCTCATGTTCTGCCAAGGACAAATGGAAGAAAGCAATGGAAGAGGAGATGGAGTCAATGATCTCAAACTATGTTTGGCAACTAGTAGATCTTCCACAAGGGCGTAAAGCTATTGCAAAGGGGTATATGCAATAGGATGGAATTGACTATGAAGAGACTTTTCTCTTGTTGTTAGGTTTACTTCTGTAAGGTTCATTTTGGCAATTATGAAAGTTCTTGATCTAGAATTACATCAAATGGATGTAAAGACTGCTTTTCTTAATGAAATTGGATGAGGAAATCTATATGGTACAACCAACAGGTTTTGTCAAAGAATGCCAAGAACACAAGGTTTGTAGATTGATGAGGACAATCTATGGTCGTAAACAGTCTTATAGACAATGGTGTATTCATTTTCATAGAACAATCATATCGAATGGTTTTATTATGATTGATGAAGATTTGTTTACACAAAAAGATCGAACAAAAAATTTGTCATTATGTCATTATATCATTATATGTTAATGACATATTAACAGCTGAAAATGATCTAGACTATCCAGCTCATATCAAAGCTTAGTTATCATCTAACTTTGAAGTGAAGGACCTGGGTGAAGGTACATATATCCTTGGAATTAAGATTTCACGGGATCATTTAAAAAAATTATTATCTCTTTCACAAGAAGCATACATATTGAAGCTTCTTAAACGATTCAATATACGTGATTGTAAACCTATAGACTCCTATTGCCAAAGGTGACAACCTAATTTGGAGATTAAGCCTTAAGACTCTAAAAGAGCAAGATAATATGAAGCGAGTTTCCTATGCAAACGCGGTTGCAAATCTAATGTATGTAATGTTGTGAACAAGATCCAATATTTATTTTGCCATTGGGATGGTAAGTAGATATCAATCTAATCTAGGTCCAGCACATTGGAGAGCAGTTAAAAGGATACTAAGTTATCATAAAGGTACTACAAACTATTCATTATGTTGTCAAGGTGGAGATATATAATTGAAAGGCTATATAGATGCCGATTGGGTAGGAGATGCGGATGAGAGAAAATTCACTTATGGATCTTTTTTCGTGCTTAACAATGGCGCCATATCTTGGTGTAGGAAGAAACAATCATGTATAGCATTATCCATAATAGAAGCTAATTTTGTAGCATTTTCAACTGTAGTACAAGAAGTGGTCTGGTTGAAGAGATTCCAAAATTTCATTGCATGACTAAACATATTGATATAAAATATAATTTTGTGATAGACATGGTTACATACAAAGAGGTGAATATGAAATACATATCTAGGGAAGAAATGGTGGGAGATTCTTTGACCAAACCCATGCTTAGAGATATATTCAGAGGAAATACAAAATGTCTAGGACTGCATAGATGTTAAATGTATTTTTCATTGATTTTGATCTATATGACCTTCTTTTCGCCTTTTTTTATTATCAAGAAGACATGTTGCATTTTATACAAACATGAGTGTGAATAGTTTTTATACATTTACTGTTATTGATTTGTTAAAGGCATGTTAGGCAGATATATGATTGACCTGCTCACATGGATAGTCATCTTTATTTATCTGTGTGATAAATAAGGTAAGACTATTTTTAAGCAGATTGTTTGAGTGATGATGAGGAGAGCTTGTGCTTAAAAGCGATCAAGTCAACTCATTGTGAGAAATGAAATATACAAAACATGATGGTGTTATGATAGCAAAAAATATTTGTAAGTACATCGAAATCTGTCTTAGTCACCAGATGTGAGTTCTTAAGTGTATTAAGTAGACTAGTGAACTCAAGTTAGGCATTGAGTGTGTCTAAACTATCATTTGCCTAGTGTTGCTAACTAAATTTTAATTTTAGTAGACATGCCATGTGTAAGGAGAGAGAATAATACTGTGACATGAGCGAAATGACGACCAAATGAGTTGCCAAGGTATATGATCTCAACTTTTAGCTGTGTGAGATTCTTTGAGAATAATAGTTCTCTAAACTAGTATCCTTATGAGTTTTGACTGATTTTTAAGATATAATACAGGGATTACTATCTTAGGGTTTTACCAAAAAATCATGAATGATGCGATTGTATTGGACACTTATAGAGAAGCGAGTTGAAGTATGATCGAGAAAATTAATTTAAAGGGAAGATTATTTTGCAGTCACATTTAAGTTTTGTGTCACAGGTCGATGGTAACAATTGTGAATATGAAATATGTTATGAGGTCAATGGTAACAATAAATGTGATAAATAAATTGAAGGTAGTGCATACTTTTCTACTTAAAAGAGTTTTTTTTTCTCATCGAGATGCTATATATCTCTAACAAGTATATAGCAAAGAACTCTCAAAGTATGTTGGTCGCACGATCTATATACTGAGTATGAATGTCTAACTATGTACGGGTCAAGTCTCGTCATGTGTGAGTAGGAGATGTTCGAATTAATGGACAGATATGGGTACGTCCATGACTAGTGTTTTAACCCAGATCCATTAATAATAATTAATGTTTTTAATTATTAATAATATTTAAATAAGTTTAAATATTATCCTAATTGTCTATAATGAGAAAGTTTAAGTCATGGTAAGATTACACGAATCGGTAATCCAACTAATACAAAAAGGCAGGAGAACACGTTCTCTGTTACACCTTTGACAAACAAACAGAAAAACTTTCTCTCGTTATATCTTTTTTCTCTCGTTTATATTGCCAAGACAACAGGCTTTTAGATCGTGGACAAGGGAAGCAGTTTGTTAATTCTTGATTGCTTCTACAATAAGCAAACTAATAACATAAAGCAAAAGGTTTTTCATCCGCTACGCTACAAGAGGTATGTATTCAACCCACCCACTTTTACATATCATGTATAGGTATATGATAATGTGATTCTAACAATCACTTTGAAAATATGTCCTTGATATTTAGCCTAAGATTTATGTAAAATAAATTTTTAGATCAATTTACCTTGCCTTAAATTTTTTCTCAGAGTCAAATAATTCAAAAGATTTAGTTCATTAAATGTCAATGGCCTATTGTCGTATCACCAAACAAGAGTTGTTTTTTTGGACATAACCTATTTATGGGTGATTAATTATTTATGGAAGCAGTGTAATTGTTGATATACAATTAAAGTAACTATACATAGATGTATAGTTGTTTCATATATTTTTTTTTAGAAATTAGTTGCTAAACAATCTAAGGTCGATTTTTTATTTATACTATTTCCAAATTTATTTTATAAATGTTTCATCTTTTATTTTTCATCAATCATGGAAATTGGTTATTTTATAAATGGCATGTTCTTCATACTCTTGCTGTTTTCTTCGATTATTTTTTAGGCTTGATGAATTCTTCGAATTGAAATCAATTCTATGAAATTATGTCAAATAAATACTACCTATCAAAATCAATTTATTCAATTTATTTTAATAAATTCTATACCTATTAATTGTTTTTTATTTGTTATCAAATACATTTATAACCATTTATATACAAATAATTTAACACCATACTTTCTTCTTTATGGTTTTATATCCAAAACTCAAATTTATATTCATACTCTATTTCTAATTCAAATTTGATGCTCCGTTTGGTGTAAATGACTTCAAAATATGGAATTTATTTGTAAATGAATCATAGTAGAATTCATTTGTGAATGAATTATTGATGTTTGGTATGATTAATTTAAAACATGTAATTTAATTGAATTTCACATAATCATGTATGGAACAAATTTATAATTGAAAATTCATTTGTTTTTATTTTCTAAAATATCCTTGAAATAGCAATTTTACAAAAATAAAAAATAAATATCAATTATATTTATGTTATGATATATAATTTTTTATATTTTCATTAAAATAAATATATAAAATAAAAATAATATTAATAAAATTGTTTCTTTTAATTTAATGGTAAATAGATATTTAACTTGAATCTCTCTCATAGACAGTAAAAAAATGCTAAAAAAATTATTAAAATAAAAGATGAAAAATATTAAAATAAAAACACAATAATAAGTTTCTAAAAAAATAAAATTTTTAAAAGGTTTTAGTCAAGTTTGATAAAATAAATAATTTAAATAATTAAAAAATTGAAAAATTGACTTTATGGATAGAAAATGATAGTTTTGTTATAAAAAATTGGATTGCTTAATTTATGGAATTCATTTGAAAATTCCACTTATTTCTGTAGGATTTGGTGTAGTCGTGTCAAATTGCATGGAATTGAATTTTTAGAATTGAAATCTACATTTTCTTTTTCATTCCAAACACAAAAATATGGATTTCTAAATGAATTTCATAAATTTTATAGAATTCATTTGTTCCAAACAAGGGATAAACGTACAATCTATCTACATGGAATAAAATAAGAGATAAGAGTAAAGGAAAAAATTTATGCAATCATTTTTATTATTGATTTAACATAAAATTTATTTTTAAATATTTTTTTAAAAATTTAATCATATATATCTATTTACCTTAATATTTATTTATACTTTTAAAATTTAATATTTCCATTTTCAAACTTTTGATTTTTTTATCTTTTTACTATAAATCCTGATGCTTTTTCATAAAATACTATAAATTTATTTTTTCCTTTTATACAAATATTTAGATTTTTTAACTTATTTTTTGAAATTGTTTATATGATGATTCTTTTAAAATGTTTCTTAATAATAATTGAGCAATACATATTTAAAAATAACTAATTTTTTAATGACGTATATTGCATGTTCACTATACTCGTTATTCGTACTCGTTCAATTTTTTAACTCATTATTTCTAAATTTTTTATTTTATTTTTTAAATTTATTTTTTTAAAAAATATATCCACTCAAATTATATAAATATAAAGAAAACAAATAGTATTATAAAAACTACTTGTTTCTTTTTTTTATCTTTCCTAAATAAAATATTTAAATTATAATAAAAACAGAATCAAATTTTTAAAAAATAAATTTGAAAATAAAATATAAAACAATGTCAATGTCTCATTATCATATATATTTATTAAAAAAATTAGAAAAGATAAAACTTAAAATTTAAAAAAAGATTTAAAATGTTTAATTATCAATACATATTTATTTTAAAAATAATTTTAATAAATATATCCAAGTAAGATTGTTTTAGAATATTCATATTTCATAAAGTGCACTTTATCAAAAATCACATTAATTATTCCTCTATTCTCACATTTTGCCAGACTGTATATGCATTTACTACCAGACTATGTCTTGGTGCGTCTATTCTAATATTTATATATAGCATAGGTTATCAAAAACTAATCATGATAAGTAAGTTAAATAATACAAATAATATAACAATTCCCTTCTGCTAATAAGAGTCATGAGTTTCCATCAAAAATACACTGCTGCGTTGTTATTCTTTTTTCTTCTTCTTCTTCTCCTTCTTTCCGCAGCCTCTTCCGTTAATTTTAAATATGGGGTAAGACCTAATTAATTTACCTCTATTATCTTTAGTTTGCTTTATGGTTAATGAATCTTTTCCTTTTATTTTATTTTTTTTTTTTTTGGCAGAGTTTGTTGTTTGAGAAGAAAGCAATATTAGATTCAACACCCCCGAGTTGCCAAGACAAGTGCCATGGATGCCAGCCATGTCGTGCGGTTCAAGTGCCTGAACCGAATCCTCCTCCAGGTCCAATTGAAAATCCAGGTTATATTGGAGATCCAGGTTATAAGCCAATCGTTTGGAAGTGTAAATGTGGTGGCAAATTTTAGGCCTGATGCATAAATTTGCCTTTGAAATTTATACGATTTGTCTTGTAGCACTTCAAGTTTGTGAGATTTATCATGATCCTACATTTTGACATTTCCATAATAACTATAACTTTCGCCAAAATAAAATGTAAAAGTCCAACTCTAACAATTTATTTTAGCGAAAGACATAATTATTATTAAAATGTCAAAGTATAGGGTCATGATAGGTCCCCACAAATTTGAGGGAGAAATTTCAAGCGCAAATCTATGCATTTGACCAAATTTTATGATAGTCAATGATCTTAGTTCTAAGGTGCCTATAATATGATGTTAATGAAATTCTGAGGCTAAATATAATCTTAAAAACAAAAATTTAGCCTCTACAAATAATTAATTAATGTTTATTATTATTTTTCATTAATAGAATAGAATCTGGTGTACTTGTTTTGTCTTAATTATTTTCTTGGTTGGCCCATTTTCTAATTTCGAATTTTTTTAAAGTATTGAAGGTGGAGATTCAAACCTGAATTTATTGGCAGACCGTATATTCATTTGCCATAAATTAACAATCTCTATCAAATTAACAAAAGATAAATTCAATATCATTGTGAGTAATAATTGGATGGATTATATTTGTTTAGCTTGGGTCTATCATTTCATGTATGAATCAAACCAATGAAAATAAGAATTTTTTAAAAATGATTTCTATTTTATCTTTTTTTTTTTTTCAGTATAGAGTCAGAAATATTTTTGTCTCAATAAAAATTCATATTTATATTGAAGCGTCTGCTTCATAGAAAAAAGGTCGCTCTTCAAAAAATTTCAAAACTTTCAATAAAATAATTATGACTAAAATTCTAAAAAGTATTAATAGTTCCCAATTAATTTTGATATTATAATTTAGTTTTAATTGCAGCAGTAAAGATGGAAGTTCTTTTTTATTAACCAAAACTATATATATTCATTTATGAGGGAGTAGTCTAAAAATATTAGAAAGAATATTTCTTAACGAAGAATGATGGGAGGGAAAATTTATTAAAGATAAGTTTTACTCTCAATTTCTTTAAATTAATCCAAAATATCTTCAGTCAACAAAATATCAACCCATTAAGCAAATTAAAATGATTTTAAATTCTCACTATTACTTCAAATTGGACACTCAGAGACATGTCGGATACTTTAAACAATATATTTTATTATTTTTTAAAATTTTTGACACTTTTAAAGTACTTTTTAGACATTTATAACTTATTAATTTTTTTATGACGTGTATTACACATAATTATTGCTTGTTTTATATTTATTGTTTATTTTTATAATATAAGTATTAATTATTTTTATTTTTCTAAATTTTTATAATGTTAAAGTATACGGTCTGTGATGTCTTCTTCGGCCATAGGAGAATCAAGAAGGGCTAACTCATCAGCTTTGCTTTTAATGGTTTGCATGTATTCAGTGATGGAGGATTGGCCTTTAACAATGGCTTTTAGCTGAGTTTTGACTTGCTTAACACGGCCATGGGATGGTTTAGCATAGGTGTTTGCGAGAATATCCCATGCTTGTTTTGATGTTTTGGCTTTGGCTATGAAAGGAATCAACTGTGGTGATAGAGAACCAATTAAGGCATTGAGAATTAATTGATCTTGTCTGATCCAGAGGCGAGATTCAGGATTAGGGGTATCATTGGGTGCAATGGTGGCTGGTGGACAAGGTTTTGTTCCATCGATGAAACCTTGAAGATCGTAACCTATAAAAAGGCTTTCGAACTGTAGTTTCCAGGAGAGATAATTTGTAGAGTTTAGTTTGAGAGGGGCTTGAGCAGCAATATTAAACGAGATTAGCTGCTAGTTGGCTGTGACAGCAGGGGATATTATGGCAGGGAGAGTGGTGTTAGCCATGAGAAAAGAGAGAAGAAAAAGAGGACGTTTAGTCGAGAGGCTCTGATACCATGAAAGCCTTTTTGAAATTGATTTTATTATTGATTGTAATCACACATATTTATACAGATATGTATTAAACTATCAGCTATAAATCAGGAAACAAATATGGAAAATATACACCAGATACATAAAGATACTATAATGTTGGACCAAATCAGAGGTGTTGATTTGATTATGATTTAGTTTTCGGATCTGGGCCTTTATACAATGACTAATTAATAAAAAATTAAAATTAAAATATACTGCTAAATACAATTTTTAAAATCCTAATTATATTTATACATCTATACGCAAAATTCTAAGGGATTTTAGCGATTTCCTTCCTTCCACTATGTGCAGTCCCATAATAGAGGAGAGGTTAGTTCGAAGGCATCCAAAATTTTTTTTGCAGCTACCAAAAGACAGAGACGGAGAGTGGCATTTCTTTCGGAATCTTACAAAGCAACAAAGTCTTGCTCCAAGTGAATACCAAAATAGTTTCTGTCCTTATAATTTTAAATTAGTCATTGCTTACACCATATTTTAATTAATTTTATGTTATGAGTTTGACACGTGATTTTATAATTTATTTGGACTTAATTAATTAATTAACCTTTAAAATATTATAGGCTTGTAATCGATTAATTAATAGCTACGTAAATGTATTGAGAATTAACAAGACTTAATAGGAGGTGGTTGGCAGATGAAATCAAGTAACTATTCACACAATGCTCGAAGGAAAGAAGTTACTTGATCTATTGTTTGAACAGTTGAGATGTCATGCATGTTTAGTGATAATCGCTAGATGCCTTAACATTAGAATAGCCCCTAACAATCAACTCCAAAAATCAAAATCAAGAACAATTCAACTACAAGCAAATAACAATTACAATTTCAATTTCATTTATGTTTGTTGTAATTTCTTTTTCTAAGTATTTTCAATTTGTCTTTGCAATTCCAGTTTTTGTCAATATAATATCTTTTTGCAATCGTTATTTTTTGAAGCACTATCAATTAATTTTCAGCCGTCGGTGAAGCATTTATCATAGAGACAAACCCTTCAGTCTTATGATTAAGAAGTATAGGTATAACAATTTTTCCTATAGTTCGTAAACTTTAATATCAGGTACGCTCAAGCTGTTAGTCAGTCATTATTGTTTTACAGCGTGAACGATGATATAAATTTTTGTTATTTTATATTTGCTTTTTAGAAAATTACAGAAAATCAAGATAGCTATAGAATCTGTGAACTATCAATTGAATTCAAAGCCACAAATTAATTCTAAACAAAGGTTGGCTTGTTTTATTTTTTTTTCCTTTTAATTTTTTAATTTTTTTAATTTATTTTCTAGGAAACTAATGGAATATCAAGAGAGATATTGTTTGCTTTTCAATTCATTTATTTATTTATTTATTTTTCGTAAAAAAAAAAATGCAAGATTTGAATAATATGTTGATTAGCGTTATTTTCATTATATTTTTACAAATTTTATTAACAACTTATTTTTCTCTTTGATTCCCATTATATATACATGGGCTACAATTTAAATTGGTATTCACTTTTAATTGTTTCTCACATTTTTCCTTAATCCCTAAAATTAAATACGCAATACTTTCAAAATTATCATGGAAACAAAACAAATTCATAATAGAAGTACCTCAAAGAATAGTGATGTATAATTAATATGGTCAGAACAATTATTATAAATAATAATAATTTTTTAATTTAAATAAATATCTCAATGATGCAGTAACTAAAATTAGAGTTTTAAATACTATTAAAAACTATAAATTAAAAATGACAGTCGTAATTATTGAAGCGTATTGATATATTTATAATTAGTATTATATATAATAATAAATTAAAGAACATAATGTGGGAGTCTTCACCTAATTAAAATTAAATTTATTGCCCAACATGACCTTTTGATATTATATTGAATACTTGCTTTTCCGGTTTCACCTCTTTGGCCTTCCTGCTTTCATGGTCGTGGTCTAAAGAGAAGATCCTCTTCTATTGGCTTTAAAATATCTCTAACTGCTATGCAACGCTAAGGGAAGCACTTGACATGACAATACATAACTTAATATTTACGAAACAATAATATTAATCAATATTTATCGAATTAACTTAATGGTAAAAATAAACATCATTAAAATATTTATTTTAAATTAATAAATATTAATTGAATTTCGTTTAAAAAAATTTATATAATTGATATGGCTAAACTTATTAAAAAAAAAGTGATTATGTTATGATATTATGGCTAGTTATATAAAAATAACATATATGCACATTGAGAAAACATCCATAAACAAGTTAGCAAGAATCTTATTTATACTGAAACTTAAATCTCACACCCATATTTTTGAAATTATACACACAAAAAAGAGAGAATTGAGAAAACCCAATTTCACTAATACATTGGAAAAATGATACATGATAAAGACAAGCACTTCAACCATGTCCGAAAATACTGAAGAAAAATACCTCAAATGTACTTAAGACCATACTTCAACACTTGTGCATCATTGAAGTCAATAGGAAATGTAAATTCTTGTTCCTCAATGCAGAAAGATCAATACCAATACTTCATTTTTCTATTAAAGACGCCTAGTCCATATGTAGAAACGAAAATCTCAACAAGAAGGGGAAATTGTAAGAATATAAAAAGGATAACAGGTATACTAGCCAAAAGAGTGATTGGAAGGACAAGATTCAATTCTCCTTTTAGCACTATCATAAGAATCGAGCAAAAGGCTGCCATCATAGTTGCAATTGAAAGGAAGAGAGCAGAAAGACCAATAATCAACTTTGTAGGCAAAGATTTGAGAAAATCAACTTCTGAATAGCGCGATGTAAGGACTCCTAAGAACATCAATACTGATGTTGAGGAGGCAAAAAGAGAAATTATATCGGATATTATAAATATTGTAAATTCTATTCGTTGTGAAAATATTGGAACACCAGTTTCTTGATCATTGCTTCCAACAGTAACTGCGAATGCTGCACTGAACATTATAGTAATAATGAGAGCACCTACGACTGTGCAAGATGTTGCAGTTTCCTTCATCCATTTCTCTCCATCTATCACCAATTGTTGATGGGTTTTAAAAAATATCTTATTAGCATTGTCACCATCTATGTTGGTGTATTCTTTAGATAAAGGATCCACAATACTTTCTACTTCCTGCATTGAAAGCAATGATCTAAGTGGAATTAATGTTTAAAAAACACTTATGATAATAAGTTCCCACCCTAATATTTATTTGAAAATATCTATATCACATAAAAATTAAATTTTATGTTGTTAAACATAATTTTCAAAGAAATATTATTGAAAATTTTTAAACTTCAAAATTAATTTGACACATATACACACGTTGAAATAGATAAGTATTTCAAACTATATAGCGTGATTAAATAATAAAATAATAGATCAAAATTTTGCCATGTACCCTACAAAAAGACTCTTGAAAACCAAAAGTTGTAAAGGATAGGAAAACATGATTTCATATTCAAAAACTTAATTATTTAGATGATTGATTTTAATTCAGAGTAGATCCTTTTAATTATATAGTCTTCTTCAAATGAATCAAATGAGTTAATGCTTATTACCTATAATACAATGGATCTTCAATAAAAAAAAACAAGTACAAAGTGTACTAAGAGATATTACTCAAATAAAAGGCATGAGAACTTGATCTTGTTGATGTGAACACAAAATACACATAGCCTTGTGCTATTTCCATAGGTTTTAGTAGTATTCTAATAGCTATTTTTTATATTTTAGGCCTTCATTTTGATGGATTTCTTTATTGGATATCTCTTTATTGGGTATTCACAGGCCTTGTGCTATTGTCTTAATCTTTTTATTTAGGTGAAAAATGGTGCTAAAAGGTAAGGAAAAGCCTAAGAAGTAGTTGATCTTACGTGACGTACAATCTCTCAATCCACATGGTCGTCGCACGAATGCCCATGCACATAGGCGTAGAAGATGTAGATCCCTAAGTGACCTACCACACAATTGTCTATAAGGGTGTATAAATACACTCCAAAAGTAAACTATTAATAAAATTATCATTCATTAAGTTGTTCGTGAGCACTAGAGAGACATAGATTCAAATAACTATTTGAATACTCTTGTGAGTAGGCATTCTAGCCTAGATGAAGTAGGCCCAAGCCCTGAATACATGGCTAAGCAAACACTCGTTGCCCTTAACCATGTAAGAGGTGCTTGAGATCTTGCTAAGGAACAATAAAGGTGAGGTAAAGTGTCTATTTTTTCAATCAGCTGGCATTATTGACTCTAATGAAGCTGAACTAAGATCAATTTTCAGGGTTCTAGAATTATTTTCTCAGTCTCAGTTCAATCTCTCACCTTTAATTATTGAATTTGATTCAAAATCTGCCGTGTGTTGAATTTTAAATAAAGAAAAAAGACCTTGGAGGTAGAGATTATTGTTTAATATATTTAATAGCTTATGTGGATCTTTATGTTCGATTCAATTCTTATATATATGTAGAGAACATATTCATTTTGCAGATTCATAGGCTAAAAAGGGAGTTGAAACACATGGAGATTTCCTTGCTTGGTTATAATACTAGAAAGAATAATGTGTAAATCTTTTCGACTATAGTTTCTCAATATGTTTGATTGTGAAGACATTTTGCTGTAGTTGGATTGTACCTACATCGGGTTTTGTATTTTTTATTATTATGACAATTTAGTTATTAGTTGTGTTAAGAGTTTTGATTAGTTTCTAATGTTTTCCGGTTTGGTGTTTATGATATTTTGACCAGGTTTTTCTACTTAAGTTATCAAGGTTAGGATGACTGTAAATGGGAGACTTAATGACTTGGGATAATACTTAGATAAAATAAATTTTTTCTGGACAATATAATTTAATAAAAATTATTTTGCTGATAAAGAAAAAGAGGTACTTGAGATCTAGTGATGCAAATAACCAATAAGACAGCCAAAAAACAATATAGGATTAGAATAAAGAACTATTAGTGGACTTAAAATGATTTACTAATAGTCATTCATCGAGCCACTTATCCCAACCTAAAATATTTTAGAAACCTTAAAGATTGCTTAAATACTTATGCATGTACCCATGCATCATTAAAACATGAGGACAAGCATTGAATTTCATGTTAATTCTTATATATCCAACTCAACTCTTGATTTACATAAGGAAAAAGACAAAGAATAATTGAAAGACTACCCTTTATGCATCACATCAAACAGAGGAACTTTTAACCTAAAAGATAACAAAAGAAGAAGAGCAATATTCCTATACCTAGAAGAACTTCACCAACTTTATTATATGAGATATAATAGCTCTAAATCAGCACTTGAGTTTTGTTTCATCCTTCTCTTTCCATTTTATATTGTATTTATCTAGGTTTTTTTTATAGGTTTCTTGTTTATATCATAGGTTCTTGTGAATATTATTATGAGCTTTAAGGCCTCTTATCTCTCTATAAATATCTACACATATGATAGGAGAAGGCATAAAAAACATTGGAAACCTTTTCTCCTATAAAATTTGCCACCTTTTCTCCTATAAAATTTGCCTTGTATCTTTGTAATCCTTGATAGAATAGAAGGATTGTATGAAGAAGTTAAGAAGTGTGAAGTTAAGATGAAGAGCAAATTGCCAAGATATGTCTTGCTTCTAATAAACTCGAGTTTGTTGTAAGACTAATATTATTTTATTAAGTCATATATTGAATCTACTGTGCAAAAGTTATGTTTAATTAATCTTACCAACCTAGTTGAAATAAGAAGATTTAGACAAGAATTACTTGAAACTGGTAATGAAATCTTTAAAACTCACTTAGAAACACATAACTTCCACTATGACTGTCGTGAGTCTGAAAGAACATTAGGATGGTTTAATACAATAATAAGATACTTAAACCAGCTGCTTCATTCATAGCATCTTAGAGTTTTATTCTTCTTCTTTTAATGGTATCAGAGCCTAGTTACTAAATATTTTACCTAAATCTTTGGTGAAACCCCAAGTTGTGTTTCTGTTATTGCCATTTAAGCCATTTATAGGCGTCTAAAGGATGAGAAGTAAAGCATTGAAAGTGATCTAAAGAAATGGATAAATTATTTTGAAACTTCTCTAGTCGTTCTAGGAGTACAAGATTTAAATCAAGCCGAAGCAATGAAAATTTTAAAAATAAAAAATAAAGAAATATTATTATTAGAAGATATAGAACTAGTTTAAATATTGAAAATTACCTACTATGTTCTCCAATATGAAATACAAGTCTAATACTAACTGCTTGTTTAAAACTGATTATATGATTAAAACAATTGAGGAAGCAGTGCCTATTCATGAAGGATTTCAATACTTTAGTATGTTTTCTAAAGAATTAAAAGCAAGGCATCAAGAAAAATATAATTTCCTCCATATTGGAATGGTTCAAGTGGCTTTGAAGCAAGCAACCAGGTTAGGGTTAAATACTGCAGCCATAATTTGTGTTAGAGGTAAACGACATAATAGATTTAATGAATCCCTTCTCGGAGTAGTTGAATCTACTTCATGTGACAGACCCATCTACTTCTCCTATTATCCGAACCTCACCCTTTCCTTAACGGATCCACATATAATGAAAGCCCTTTCTCTTGACATCAAAACTTTTGGTCATGATATGCTTCTAAGGTTAGAAAATATAATCGTAATTTACAAGATTCACTATAAAGCTGTGAATATTGTTATCCCTAATTAAGGGAAGCAACAACAAACCCAATAACCCTAAAAGGAACTACCATACTCTTCCTCACCAATCTCTTAAAAGGAAACTTGTAGTCTCGAGGTCCATTTAGTGGGATCAGGTAAACTTACTTGAAAATTGGATATTAGAAGAGGTTGTACCTACTAAAAAGGAAGATTCTACCGAAGTAAAATATATAGTAGAGGCCTCAGATGGTACAATGGCAGTAACATTTGCTAGGGATAGAAGAGTTAATATAGGCCACAAGAAATCATTTTCAGGAATCCCTAGCATTCCTTATTTGGTTCCACCAAGAACATTGGTTTCTTCAAATTCAGTTAGTGGCCTAAACAGAATAGAAGAAAATGTAGCTCAACCAATTTATGAGGCTAAAAGTCCAACTCCTTTAGATATGGGCTATGATAGAGAAAGTATAGTGACAAGGCCATTTAAAATAATGGTCCTTCAGAAGGAATCATCTCCATTTGAAAAATGGTTCCAGATGAGCCTAAAAGATAATGAGCAGGCTTATTGGCTAAAAGAATACAAAGCCTACCAAGTCCTAAAAGGTACTAAAACTTTTCTTGAATTCTTACTGTTGTGGTGTGCCCACTCAAGTGGGACCCACACAAATGAAAAAAAAAGGGGAAAAGTCAAAACGTTGGCAGCCAACTATTCAAAGGTTGGTAGCCAACCATGACATAAATGGAGAGCCGTGTGTAACTCACACACGACTCTCACATTACCTCTCCTATAAATAGGAGAGGATTTGTTTCATTTGAGACACACCAACTGAGAGAACAATCTCAGCGTTAGAGAGTCTTTCAGTTTTAAGAAAGGGTTTTTAAAACTAAGGGTTTAGAAAATAGTGAAGATTATTAGGGTGTTTTGGGGAAACACTTGTGAGTGCCACTATTTTATATTACTCTCTTTGTAAGTCTACTATTTTTAATAGTGGAAGAAATATTCGGAGTTGGTCCCGTGGACGTAGCCCTAAACAGTTGAGGGTGAACCACTTAAATTTCTGTGTGTCCCATTTTAATTTTTTCGTTGCTTAATTATTCTCGTATTTTTATTACCGGTATCCTAACAAGTGGTATCAGAGCCGAAGGTTTCGACAGGTCCAACCAGACTGATAGCGGTACCGGATCTGTGGATATATTTTGAAAATAAATATACCACGATGACGAGAAAATTACAACGAGTCCGTTGGTGCAGTCCATTCGAAAAGACATTGCAGATCAAGCTAGTGGTGAATAGTAAAACAGTAATGCAAAATTGATTGTGAACAGTACGATTGGCGTTACTGTTGCTGAGTCCGTTTCAAATAAGCCCAGCACTATTCACGCATAGTACTATTCACACATACGGTTACTATTCACGGGTACAGTTACTATTCTCCTATACTGGTACTATTTGAATATACGGATACTATTCACTCAAAAGTCATGGAAGTTAGGACGAGCAAAATGATCAGTCTAAATGGCACAAATTACCATATATGGAGAAATAAAATGAGAGATCTCCTTATGGTAACCAAAATGCATCTTCTCGTGTTTGGTTCAAGTAAACCGGCAGATAAGACTGATGAAGAATGGGCTTTCGAGCATGAGCAAGTTTGCGGCTATATTCGACAATTTGTCGATGATAATGTATACAACCACATTTGCAACGAGACTCATGCTAGAACATTATGGGACAAGCTTGAAGAGTTATATGCCTCAAAATCCGGCAACAACCAATTGTTTTATTTGACGAAGTTGATGAATTTCAAATACCAAGAAGGTACTTCTATAGCAGATCACTTGAGTGAAATGCAGGCGACTATTCACCAGCTATCAAATATGGGCATAAAATTTGATGATAAAATCCTCGGCCTTATGGTGCTTGCCTCCTTACCAGAGTCATGGGAGACTTTGAAGATATTAATAACAAACTCTACACCACATAGTGGAGTTAGCTGGGAATTTGTTAAAAATGCTGTTCTGAATGAAGAAATGAGACGCAAAGCACATAATCATTCTTCATCTCAGTCAGACATTCTTTTAGCAGATGCTAAAAGAAATAACCAGCCCAGAGAGAGGGGCCAATCTAGAAGTTCATATATAAGAGATAAGAGCAGGGGTAAATCAAACAGATTTGCCAATATTGTGTGCCATCATTGTGGGAAGAAGGGGCACATTAAAAGGTATTGCCGGAAGTTCAAAAGTGACCAGGAGAAGATCAAACGCAAAGCAAAGAAAGAAGAAAGCAGTGATGATGAAGCTAATGTCATTGCTGAGTTCCAACTGTTCATTAAAGACACTATCAATCTTGCAACCCAAGAGACCAGTTGGGTAATTGATAGTGAGGCTACACTTCATGCAACATCTCGAAGAGAAAATTTTTCATCTTACACACCAGACAATCTGGGTGTGGTCAAGATAGCAGACAACAAACTGTTGAAAGTCGTCGGTAAGGGAGATGTTTGCCTGGAGACAGAAAATGGTTCGAGATTAATTTTGAAAGATGTCGTGCATGTACCAGACATGCATTCTAATTTAATCTCGGTTGGCAGACTTGATGATGAAAATTTCTGTAGCACCTTCAGAAAAGGCCAGTGGAAGCTCACAAAAGGTTCCATGGTGATAGCGAATGGAAGGAAATACCCAAAGCTGTATGTAATGCATGCGAAGCTCTCCCAAGATGCTTTTAATGTAGCAGAGGATGACAGTGCAGTTGAATTGTGGCATAAACGACTAGGCCACATGAGTGAGAAAGGAATGCCAACTCTGGTCAAAAACAACATACTACCTGGATTGGATGAAGTTCACCTAGACAAGTGTCCTGATTGTATGGCGGGAAAGCTAAATAGTGTAGCTTTCAAGATTGCCCCTCCTTCTAGAATGAAGAATGTATTTAAATCTGATTCATTCAGATTTGTGTGGACCATTGACAATGTCATATGGTGGAAATCGATATTTTGTGATATTTATCGATGACCATTCTAGGAAGACCTGGGTATACACATTGAAGTCTTCTAAACCTGGTTGAGAGACAGACAGGCAAGAAGCTGAAGTGTATCAGGACAGATAATGGTGGAGAATACACTGGGCCATTTGATGCTTTCTGCAAAGAGCATAGCATTCGACATTAAACAACACCTCCCAAGATGCCGCAACTGAATGGTTTGGCTGAGAGGATGAACAGAACTTTGATTGAGAGAGTCAGATTTTTACTTTCACATGCAAAGTTGTCAAAAAGATTTTGGGGTGAAGCTCTTCTTACAGCAGTTGATCTTATAAATCATTCACCTTATGTTCCTCTTCAGTATGATACTCTAGAAAGAGTATGGTCAGAAAAGGATGTTTCCTATGATCATTTGCGGGTGTTTGGTTGCAAAGCCTTCGTGCATATTCCTAAGGATGAGAGGTCTAAGTTTGATGTCAAGACTCGAAAATGTGTATTCATTGGCTATGGCCAAGATCAATTTGGGTATAGATTTTATGATCCAGTCTAGAAAAAGATGATAAGAAGTAGAGATGTTGTATTTGTTGAAAATCAGACTATTGAAGATGTTGAAAAGACTCAGAAGCAAGCTGCTGATAGATATGAAGATGATTCAATAGATGTGCAAATAGTTCCTCCAACAACAAAACAAAAACAAGTTGGAGATGATGAAAATGTTCCACAGGAACAAGAGCCAGAGTTAGAAAATCCAGAAGTCCCTTATCAACATGAACCAGAAGACGATTTTGATGGTATTTATGTTCAGCCACCAGCACTAGAAGGTTCTTAAACATTAAGAAGTTCTAATAGAGTCAGACAACCATCTACTAGATATTCAGCAAATGAATATGTATTGATGACTAACCGGGGAGAACTTGAATGCTTTGAAGAAGCAATGGAAAATGAACACAAAAGGAACTGGATTGAAGCCATGCGAGATGAAATGAGATCCTTGTATGAGAATAAAACATTTGAGCTGGTAAAGTTGCCCAAAGGCAAGAAAGCTTTGAAGAACAAGTGGGTGTTCAGGATAAAGCAGGAAGAACATAGCTCCCAACCACGATTTAAAGCTAGACTGGTTGTGAAAGGATTTAATCAAAGAAATGGTATTGATTTTGATGAAATCTTTTCACCAGTTGTGAAAATGACATCCATTCGGACAGTGCTCGGAATGGCCGCCAGTTTTAACCTGGAAATTGAGCAAATGGATGTGAAGACTGCTTTTCTACATGGTGACTTGGAAGAAGAAATATACATGGAGTAGCCAGAGGGTTTCATCGAAAAAGGAAAAGAGAATTACGTATGTAAGTTGAAGAAAAGTTTGTATGGTTTAAAACAGGCACCAAGACAGTGGTATAAGAAGTTTGAATCTGTTATGGGGGAGCAAGGTTACAAAAAGACTACTTCAGATCACTGTGTCTTCATAAAGAAATTCTCTGATGATGACTACATTATTCTCTTGCTCTATGTAGATGATATGTTGATTGTTGGTCAAAATTCTGTCAGAATTAATAACTTGAAGAAACAGCTAAGTAAGTCTTTTGCTATGAAAGACTTGGGACTAGCAAAGCAAATTCTTGGTATGAAGATTACGAGAAATCGAAGAAATAAGAAATTATGGTTGTCACAGGAGAAGTACATTGAGAAAGTACTTCAAAGGTTCAAAATGGAGAATGCTAAAGTGGTTAGTTGTCCTCTTGCTAATCACTTTAAATTAAGCTCAAAACAGTGCCCTTCTACCGATGGAGAGAAGGAAGAGATGGAAAAGATCCCATATGCTTCAGCAGTTGGAAGCTTAATGTATGCCATGGCTTGTACACGGCCAGATATTGCTCGTTCAGTCGGAGTAGTGAGTCGATTTCTTTCAAATCCTAGAAAGGAACATTGGGCTACAGTTAAATGGATTTTCAGATATCTTCGAGGTACGACCAAAGTATGTTTATGCTTTGGAGATGAGAAGCCAATATTAGTCGGTTATACCGATGCAGATATGGCTGGGGATGTTGACTCGAGAAAGTCCACATCAGGGTATCTAATCACATTTGCAGGAGGAGTTATGTCATGGCAGTCAAGATTACAGAAGTGCTTTGCTCTATCAACAACTGAAGCAAAATTCATAGCACTAACAGAAGCGTGCAAAGAATTGCTGTGGATGAAGAAGTTCTTGAATGAACTCGGAATTCATCAAGAACGATATTTGATATTCTGCGATAGCCAGAGTGCGATTCATCTTGGGAAGAATTCCTCCTTTCATTCAAGATCAAAGCACATTGATGTTAGATATCATTGGATCAGGGATGTACTGGAGATGAAGCAGTTACAACTTGAGAAGATCCATACAGATGAAAATGGATCAGATATGTTAACGAAGATCCTTCCAAAAGACAAGTCTGAATATTGTCGATTAGCTGAATATTGTCGATTAGTTGAAGGGATGATGGAGAATATGGTTAACGTCCCCACTTGAGCATGCAGGGGGAGAATTGTTGTGGTGTGCCCACTCAAGTGGGACCCACACAAATGAAAACAAAAAAAAGGGAAAAAGTCAAAAAGTTGGCAGCCAACTATTCAAAGGTTGGTAACCAACCATGATATAAATGGAGAGCCGTGTGTAACTCACACACGACTCTCACATTACCTCTCCTATAAATAGGAGAGGATTTGCTTCATTTGAGACACACCAACTGAGAGAACAATCTCAGCATTAGAGAGTTTTTCAATTTTAAGAAAGGGTTCTTAAAACTAAGGGTTTAGAAAATAGTGAAGATTATTAAGGTGTTTTTGGGAAACACTTGTGAGTGCCACTATTTTGTATTACTCTCTTTGTAAGCCTACTATTTTTAATAGTGGAAAAAATATTCGGAGTTGGTCCTGTGGATGTAGCCCTAAACAGTTGAGGGTGAAGCACGTAAATTTCTGTGTGTCCCATTTTAATTTTTCCGCTGCTTAATTATTCTCGTATTTTTATTGCTAGCATCCTAACACTTACCACATGCTTTCCTCCTAAAAGGAAGAAAATTCCCAAATTTCGAAAATAAAACTTTTCTCACCAACCTTGAGTTTGCCTATCAAAATTTCATTACTCCTAAAGAAAAAATTATCGGGAGTGTTTACCTCCTCTAACAAGTCTTTCATATCAAATAGAGTAGTCCTATGTAGAGTGTTCACTTTTTTCCCCGAGGGAAGAGAAAGAGGGATCAATGATAAATATGTTTCATCAATAATACTTTGTAAATCTAAACCTCCATACTATTGGGCAAAAACTAAATACAGTGGATAATCAGCTAAATAGGTTGAAGGCGGTAGGGTATACCCCTAAAATTGAGGCTGCAATAAAAATAGGAAACACAGAAAAGAAAATCCTATTTAAACCTAAGGAAGAAAAACTTAATCTAAAACTGGCTAAAGAAGATAAGTCAGAGTTAATTGAAGAATTAACCAAAAGGTTAGCAGGCTTAGAAATAGACTGAAAGAAAAAGGCTTAGCTCCTCTAAATCTGGAGTAAGAGTCAAATAAAGAACTATCTGGCTTATAATCACCTAAAGAAACAAGTGAAGATTATCTAGAAGAACTAGAGGCTATGCTAAAATCAGCAGATACAAATCAGGTAAATAAAATAACCTACCCAAAGCCTTAGGTCGTGGTAGAAAGTAAACCTTATTACCTTAGGTCCTCTCTAATCAATATGCAATATGAAGAACCTGCATTTAATTATGTCTAATATGATGGCTCTTCTATTGTTGAGTGGAATATTGATGGACTATCTGAATATCAGATAAAGAATGTCCTTCAATACATGACTAGGTATACTACGGCATCCAAAGTAAGAGGAAATTTAGACCCAATGGTAGCAAAAGCTATAGTTGCTGGATTTACAGGCAAGCAAAGGGTGGTGGGATTTTTCTCTATCTAAAGAAGGAAAAGACCAGATAGAAGGAGCTGTGAAACAGAAAATAGTGAGAAGGCTAGGATATAAACTGGAAAGTAATTTGTTGTCCTTCTATCTCTGTAGTTATCCCTTGTTTCCATATTTCTTTTACCAGATACAACATATGTAGAAAGGGATTTCCTTGAATGATAGGATAGGACAATCCTTTTACAATTAAGAATGGTATTTGGAAACATATCCTTTATTGCAAACAACAGTATTGTTCAATTTGCATTTTACCGCCATTTTACTACTATCTTCCGTATCTAATTCCTCTACAGTTTTAGAGAAATATCTAGAAGGTACTAATCCCTCATTTATGCAATTTAGATCCGCACCTGAATCAATTAGGGTGATGGTATGAAAGACATTCTTTATGGACCACTATCGTAACTTTAGAATGCCATTTATGGGTTATTACCCCATCAACTAAATTGACAAAATGAAGATTATTTACTTCATCTTCATTTAAAGGATATCTTTTTGATCTTTCTAGATCAATTTCATCTGCTTCTTTATTGAGTAGTTCTAACATTACTATTCTTTCTTTTAGACTTTGCAATTCTAACATTACTAACATTACGATTCTTTCTTTCTTTTAGTTCTAACATTATTATTCTTTCTTTTAGACTTTGCAACTGTATTTTTACAGAGTTTAGTTCTGCTCTTAATTCTTTTATGGTGGGTTCTCGCTGCCTTTTAGCATTTTTCACCGTTTCTAAAATTTCTTATAAATTATAGGGTGTTTCCCTATCTTCCATTTTCTATTCAAGGGGTTCTTTAGAGGTAGATGCTTCTAATCTTTCTTTATTTAGATTTAACTAGTTTTCTTCATGGGCTCTTTTTTCTTCTGGACCTGTTATTTTATGTATTAGATCTAATATCATGTTATCTTCTTTGGTTAGTGCCAAAAGCCCGTTCATGGCACATACTGATTTATAGTAATCATAGTTGCCATCACAATCCGAGTTTTTATCGAACTCGTATTCCTTGTCTGTAATTAAGCAATAAGTATACATAAACCAATAAGTACCTAGGTTATTAGTAAGTTGATATAAGCAAGTTAGGAAACATCACCTTATACCATTGTAGCTCTCTTTGCATCTGCAACGCTGCACCTGAGATGCCAGCAAGTCTATCAGGACGTGATAACTTTGCAGCCAGATGTAAAATGTTATTTTCAAATTTATGGGCTCCATTAATCAAAATGTACTTCCTCGTACCAAGCGCATATATAATGCTAAAAACATTTTCTCGCCGATAATGAACTGCATTCATAAGTAAGTTTCTTGATTTTTTGTCGACAACAGTTAGCAGATTGGAATTGGCTTTAAGCAACTCAATTACAACTTCAACTACTCCATATTTAATCGCTCCAAAGAATGCAGCATATATTCCATTTTCTTCAAATTTAGTGTCGTCAATTGAAGATGATATGTGTTTGGCCATCAAGTGCAGAAGTTCACGAGCATAGGCATGGTTCAATTTTCTATCATAAATCTGCGTCAGACCTAAACAAACCAAAAATTGAGGAACGTAATATATTAATCTAATTTAAATTAATAATGTTTTTACTTACATATAAATATTGAAGTGTTTATATATAAATTTAGTGAAACCCAAAAACAAATAGTTAGCGATAAAAATTAGGAGTAGCATACCAAAAGATTCTAGTAACTTCAAACTGAGACTTGGCATTTCAATCATCCCTGAAAAATGAAAACAACTCCGTTAAACAATGAGAGCAACAAATTTTGAAAAAGGAAAAAAATTCCACTTATGGTTGCTTGGCAAAGCTCTATACAATGTACATATATATAAACTACTACTTAAAGATAGCTTCCTTTGAATTCCTTTGAAGTTTGAACACCTTAATTATTTATTTTTTGAAAGACTAGTCATATGTACCCATGTGATGCCTGAATTGTATAATTTTTTAAATTTTTAATTAAATTAAATGTAATTTTCAAGAAAATTATTGTCATTTATGTTTGTGTTTGTGTTGCTTTAATTTAAATAATTTGCTTATTTATTTTTAATTAAAAAATGAAAAATAAGATTATAATTTTTTAAAATTCTCAAATAATGAACTGAAATATTAATTAGCACAATTAATTATTGTAAGTAAATTATTGTAATTCAACTGATACAGTAAATTAATTATTTTTTTTCTCTTTAAAATTCTCATATATTCAAATTAGATGAGGTATAAGAATAATTAATGTTAATGAAATAAATTTTAGGGAATTGAAATTAATATTTTAATTCTATTTGTTAATGTAGTTACATTATTTAATTAATTTTTATTAACTATGACTCTATTATAACTCCGTTAATTTTTTTATTGAAAAAATCTATTTAATAAAAACTTAATATTTATTAAATGTAAAAAATATTAATAATAATGAAATCATCTAAGTTTGTAACTCCATTATTTAATAGAAAATTTTAATTTTTATTAAATGCAAAAAGATATTAATTATAAAGGAAAAGTAAAATGCCATAACATCAATTTCATATTTTAATATGTTGCCACATAACTATTTATACTCTATAAATTATATTTTATATAGATCTAAATAGATAGATAGATTGTGAGGACATAGTAATTGTACTTTTGTTAATTGAATATAGGACATAGGGCATAGATTGTGATGACATTTTTAGATTGGATAATTTGAATATACTACATTGGTTTTGTTAATGTTGACACTTTTTGACTTTTTTTTCTTCCATTTAGATGATAGTTCTAGAAAATAAATATGGTATTAATTGTTTTATTCCAACTTTTCTCTTGCTTAGCTAATTCAATTAGTTTTTTAATTCATGTGAACAGTCAGCAAAAATATGAAAATTAACAAAATAAATATAATAACACATCAAAAGGATATTGTTTATTCTCTTCGTTACCTTAAATTTGACAGTTTTTTACTTTTTACAAGAATTAAAAAACTGTCAATTTTAAAAAAAACGGAAGGAGTAATTGTTTCCTCATAGGCTCTAATTATAGGCTTTGAGTCGCAATAATTTAAGGACAGGTAGTAGTACTTTGAATCAAAAGCTCTTCGATAAATTATGGTTTATCTCATAATTTGGTGTTTCTTTTAGAGTGAGAGAAGTGTACACCTTGTCTGACATGATCATCATTCTCTGGAATGGCAATTGGAACATCACCCGGGGTAGGGCCAGCAGGTAATTCCACAGGAATACCTTCCATAAATTTGAAAAATATCAATTACATGAAATAATTATTATATTTATTTAGAAATTCAATCAGAAACTAAGATTTTAAAATTCAAAACCTACAATCTTTAAACAATTTTGCAATTAATCTGAAAGAATAAACGAAGAGAATGCAAAATAACTGAAAAAAAAAAAAAGGAAGATAGAGAAGAAGTACTAACAGGAATATATCCATCGTTTCCAAAAGACATATCGGTTGCCGCTCGGGAACAAATGACTCAGACCAGAAAATTGGTCTAGCGGTGTGTTTCCAAGTTGTGTTCGTGTCGTGGCTAAGCTTGGGCAACGCTGCAGCAAATCCAAGGATATATCTAACACAAATAAAAAGAGTTAAATGAAGGTTTATAATAAGAAAATGAAATTTTAGTTTGCTTCGAACTCTTGCTTACCAAACATTTCTCTGAAAAATGAGACTACAAGAAGAGAAGAGCCGAAGGTTCCATTTTCCGGAAGCAGTATATCAAAAGGAGTGACAGAATATAAATACTGAGTTGTTTCCTTATGGCCATTATTACATGCCACTGTTACTGGGAGATCATCGTCTGCAATAGTAACTAAATCCATGGTCTTTCTCAGCATGCATTCAGCAATTTTTGTTGCTCCAGTAGCAGCAGCGCCAATAAGAGCAGTCTCATTCCGCATGTCAACCGCAAGTACGTCTTCTACTGACATTAACTCCACCAAAAACTCCACAATATTTAAGTTTCCAGTCATTGTTGCAAGATGAAGCGCTGTTTCACCAAAACCTGTAACCTCTTTGTGCACTGCATCTGGGCAAAGATTAACGAAGGTTTTCACTGCATTGAAATCACCTTTATCCATAGCCTCTCGTAATGGCTGAAACTGAAGGTACTCGTCCTTCTCTGTTCCTGTCATATTTTATCAACTTATTATACCTCTCGTTCCATTAAACACTTTTTGATTTTTAATTAAGAAAATATTAAATCATCCTAGTTCTGGAAAGGAAGACTTTTTTTGGCTGAAAGAATGTATTAGGAAAATATCAAATGATATTTTTTTTTTCCAAGTCTACGTCAAATTTTGTATTTTTTTTTTTTTAATTTGAAATATATTTTAACATTTTCCTTCATTTTTTTTTCATCCAATATTTTTTTCCTCTCCTTCCAAACAAAGCCTAAAACTCTAACTTCTCTTCCATTTTATTCCCATTGTCTCTTTTGCTTCACTTTAATGAACTTTTCCTCACCCCCATCGAAACTAGAGCCCAATTTCAAGTCAGTATGGATATGTTTGGATAAGGTTAATTAATCAATTGAGTTTGAGCAATTGTTTGATAAAGCCCTTTTCTACATATAAAAATTAAAAAATATTACCTTCATCTACCGATTCTGTCTGTGATTCCACTTCCGATGACGCCAATTCAGTTTCTTGTTCCTGTGTTTGGTCTTTTGATGACTTTCTCTTATTCATTTTGGCTAAAGTTTTCCAGCAAACTCTAGCAGAATCAATGTATCTTATTTGGGAAAGTTTGTCTGGTAGGCATGAAATTTGAATTGCATGTAAAGCAGCTGCATTCTTCTTTCTCCAACCATTAAATTCACCTCTATCCTCCTTCTCACTAGGACGTTTAGTGGTTGCTTCAACAATATCCCAAAGGTCGTTGGCCAACAAATAGTTCTTCATGCAAGTACTCCAATTTGCATAATTGGAGTCTCCTAGAAATTCAGGAACAATATTTGATGATGCCATGCTCAAATCTGTCAATTATGCAAAGCAATGTTAAAAGGTTAGATTAAAAGATGCTGATCTACGAAACAAGCCAATTACCTTTTTTGGCCAGAGTGAATAGGTCAGAATTATTATCTCAAAAAGACAGTATTTTTCATTGGTTTGGTCATGGGTGGGTCCATAATCCAGTCAAAAAATTAGCTTAACTGTTTAATGCCCGAAGCAAGAATTAGATGCATGCTTGAGTTCACACGTCATTGTATGTTAACAACACTAATGTTGTCTAAGCTTCATTTTACATTGTCTGAAAAAAGATTAATAATAAACAAGTTCAAAAACTTCAAAGTTTAGACATAATAATGGAATCAAAAGCTTAGATGCCTGTGTTCCGAAGAATGTTGTATGCAGAAAATAACAGGAAGAAGTATATAAAAGAGAGAGGAGAAAAAGAAGAGACGTATAGTGTGCAGAAAGAACTTACACTAAATGCAATAAACTTGGAAGGATAAGCAGTTGTAATGGGTTTTAGCAGTGTAATTCTTCCAACCGAACTCGTTAAAGCTGTAAGCTCAAGTGCTTGGGAATAACAATTATTGACGCATATGATCCCACCAAAAAGGAAAAGTTCATTGGAATTAAATGCTTTCACTTTTCTTCTTTCCTTTCTTTCTTTCTTTTTGTTCTTCGCTTTTTGTGTTCCATCAATTGGAGGATTACAAATAATTGATTGACATCTATTCACCACGTACTGAACCAAAGTGTGCACTAATTCATCTTTCGCTTTATTACTGTTTTTTTTTCAGACTTTTTTGCTTCTCTTATCTTTTCATATACAATTAATTGATTGATTCGTGTCCACTTTTGTTGCTATTTCTTTTTTTCTTTTGAGTGTACGTATCTCATCCATGAGATTGGTAATGGAGTCATTATTGGTTTTAAATGGAATAAAATGTGCAATGGAATCGATATTATAATATTTTTAACGAACCGAATCAAGTTTAAATGATTAAAGTAATAAATAATTAATTTGAAATAATATCTATTATCAAATCTTTCACAAGTAAAATTAGAAATTTTTTATTCATTAGATTGTCGTAATTCATAAATCGTCTAATTGTAGTCTTTAACAATATCCTTACCGATTGACAATGAAAAAAATATAAAATTATTTTTAGAGAATTTGAAAAGCAAAAAGTATTTTGAATTCTAACTCAAAATACGCTTATATTATTTTGGTGGCTATAAAAGTCAAGTCTACACTCCATATAAGAGACTATATATAGAGGAATGCGGGAAGTACTCATAATATATCCTAGTTAGAAATTATTAATTTAATCAATTAAATAAATAAATTATAATTAATTCACCTTTTAAAATATCTTATATTTAAACCCAATAAGTTTTAGAAACGTTTATTCTGAGTCCCTATTTAATATTTTAGATCAAAATTATATTTTTTATAAAATTTTACTTAAAACTTATTTTTTTTCTCATTTTTAATTTTTCATATCAATCGTTATACATGTGCCCCATTACGTTCCAAATATAATTAATTAAATTTATATTTGAAAGTTAAAAGTGATATCTAGCACCATAATAAGACTATCCAAATATTTGAAAAGTCTACAGTAGGTTGACTTAACCTTTTAGTGAATGATCTCTCAATATATTTAAGATCTATTCATCAATAATATTTTGATTTATTTCATTTAAGCATGGAACATGTCAGGTAAGTTAAATTATATTAATTCTTTTAGCAATAGTTATTGATTCATTGAATAAGATTTCAAATCCAATTTACTAATTTGATTTCATCTTGTGCAAGGATTTCATGATCAATACTGTTGAAGCGTGTCTTTATGCCCTTGCCTGATCCGATGAGGATACGAGGATATTGAATGAAGGGATAATGCTATCTAGAAGTCTTTTAATCGAAGGATTTAAATTAAACCGATTTTAAGTTTTTGGTTGGGTCAGAGTTGCGTCACGCAGCTAAGCAGGTGCGTGACGGCACTGTCAGCTGCGTCACACAGCTCTAATCCAACGTTACCAAAAATGCTGACATAACGGTTTTTTATTCTATCTGAGCGACACGTGGCTGTGGTCCAGAAAGGAAGCTGCGTCACGCAGCTAACAGATCCGTCACGTAGCCGTAAGCTGCGTGACGCAGCTACCTTTGCTGCCCTACATACTATAAATTGATCTTTTTCTCTCGTTTGAAAAAAAAAAAAGGGCTTTTGAAAAACACACTTTTGGCTACATTTTTCTCCAGAGACTCTTCTGAGTTCATTTGAAGAAAAATTGCCATTAGATATCAATTTAGATAAAAACAAAATCATAAAAAGAAAAAAAATCAAGAGAGAAAAGAATAAGTGTTTGAATCTTTGGTGATAAAGCTTCTGGGAGGCCTTAACTATCATTTGTTAAGGCATTTAAGCCATTTACAATCCTCAATCTGAGGGTTAGGTAATTCCTTTACCCTTCTTTGTATTTTTATTTACTTTTGTGGTTTTAGTAGTTTAAGCTTCTTTAAACTGTATTATGTTCATCTTTGGTCATTTTAGGTTTTCTTAAAGCATATTTAGATAAAAAATGATCTAAACAAATTATTTGAAAAATAAGATTAGGCCAGAGCAGTTGCGTCATGCAACCAACGGACCCGTAACGGATCTGGAAGATGTGTGACGGAACTGTTCATATCCCAAAATTTTATTTCTATACCCAGTGTTGGGCCAGAGCAGTTGCGTCACGGAACCAACGGATCTGGAAGATGCATGACGGAGCTGTTCATATCCCAAAATTTTATTTCTATACCCAGTGTTCGGCCAGAACAGTTGCATCACGCAACCCACGGATCCGTAACGGATCTGGAAGATGCTTGACGGAACTGTTCATATCCAAAATTTTATTTTTATACCCAGTGTTCTATTTTCCAGATTACGGATTTAAAATAAGTTTCTAATGGATCTGGAGTTTTAGGGACAGATCCATCACGGAACTAACAAATCCGTCACAGAACTAGAAGATCTGTGACGCAGCTGTTCTAAGATTCCAGAAATAATTTTTATTTTTTTTAAAAAAAGTATAATAAATTTTGCACAAAATAAAGTTTAATTTCTCCAATAAATCTGAAGATGTCCAATTATGAACAGATTGCAATTTAATTAAGTTTAGAGTACTAAAATGTAATTTTATGTATTTACTTGTATGAATTTTACAATTTTAGGTTCAATGAAAAATGAAATTAAATTTATGGGTTTGTTAGTAATTTGCATGTTTAGGATTAAATTAAAAAAATAAAATGTAATTTAGGTGCTAAATAATAAATGCATGATTTTGGTTTTTGGGTTTAATTTTGAATCGGGTAGAATGCATTTTAGGTTCGATTTGTTGCTCGCCTTGAACCATAAGGCAAGAGCGGCTCTTTTATTTATTCGATTTAATTGCTTTGGTTTAAATGATTATAAATGCGATAATTGGATTTGATTGGGAAGATTAAGTAATTTTCCATATAAATGTATTTTTCATTGATTTTGACCAAACCCATGCTTAGAGATATGTTCAGAGGAAATACAAAATCTCTAGGACTACATGGATGTTAAATGTATTTTTCATTGATTTTGATCTTTATGACCTTTTTTTCGCCTTTTTTATTAATAATAAGACTTGTTGCGTTTTATACATACATGAGCATGAATAGTTTTTATACATTTACTGTTATTGATTTGTTAAAGGCATGTTAGGCAGATATATGATTAACCTGCTCACATGGATAATCATCTTTATTTATCTATATGATAAATAAAGGTAAGACTGTTTTAAAGCAGATTGTTTGACTGATAATGAGGAGAGCTTGTGCTTAAAAGCGATCAAGTCAACTCATTGTGAGAAATGAAATATACAAAACATGATGGTGTTATGCAGCAAAAAATATTTATAAGTACATTGAAATCTGTCTTAGTCACCAGATGTGAGTTCTTAAGTGTATTGAGTAGACTAGTGAACTCAAGTTAGGCATTGAGTGTGTCTAAACTATCATTTGCCTAGTGTTGCTAATTAAATCTTTATTTTAGTAGACATGCCATGTGTAAGGAGAAAGAATAATACTATGACATGTGCGAAATGACGACCAAATGAGTTGCCAAGGTATACGATCTCAACTTTGGCTGTGTGAAATTCTTTGAGAATAATAGTTCTCTAAACTAGTATCATTATGACTTTTGACTGATTTTTAAAATATAATACAGGGATTACTATCTGAGGGTTTTACCAAAAAATCATGAATGATGCGATTGTATTGGACACTTATAGAGAAGCGAGTTGAACTATGATCGAGAAAATTAATTTGAAGGGAAGATTATTTTGCGGTCACATTTAAGTTTTGTGTCACAGGTTGACCAAATATGTTATGAGTAAACATAATTGTGAATATGAAATATGTTATGAGGTCAATGGTAACAATAAATGTGATAAATAAAGTGGAAGTAGTGCATACTTTTCTACTTAAAAGAGTTTTTTTTCTCATCGAGATGCTATATATCTCTAACAAGTATATAGCAAAGAACTCTCAAAGTATGTTGGTCGCATGATCTATCTACTGAGTATGAATGTCTAACTATGGACCGGTCAAGTCTCGTCATGTGTGAGTAGGAGATGTTCGAATTAATGGACAGATATAGGTGCGTCCATGACTAGCGTTTTAACCCAGATCCATTAATAATAATTAATGTGTTTAATTATTAATAATATTTAAATAAGTTTAAATATTATCCTAATTGGCTATAATAAAGAAGTTTGAGTCATGGTAGGATTACACGAATCGGTGGTAATCCAACTATAACAAAAAGGCAAGAGAACACCTTCTCTGTTACACCTTTGACAAACAAACAGAAAAACTTTCTCTCGTTATCTCTTTTTTCTCTCGTTTATATTGCTAAGACAAAAGGCTTTTAGACCGTGGACAAGGGAAGCAGTTTGTTAATTTGTGATTGCTTCTACGATAAGCAAACTTGTAACATAAAGTAAAAGGTTTTTTATCCGCTACGCTACAAGAGGTATGTATTCAACCCACCCACTTTTACATATCATGTATAGGTATACGATAATGTGATTCTAACAATCACTTTGAAAATATGTTCTTGATATTTGGCTTAAGATTAATCTAAAATAAATTTTTAGATCAATTTACCTTGCCTTAAATTTTTTCTCAGAGTCAAATAATTCAAAAGATGTAGTTCATTAAATGTCAATTGCGTATTGTCGTATCACCAAACAAGAGTTGCTTTTTTGGACATAACCTATTTATGGGTGATTAACTGTTTATGGCAGTAATGTAATTGGTGATATACAATTAAAGTAACTATACATAGATGTATAGTGGTTTCATATATTTTTTTTAGAAATTAGTTGGTAAACAATCTAAGGTCGATTTTTTATTTATACTATTTCCTAATTTATTTTATGAATGTTTCATCTTTTATTTTTCATCAATCATGGAAATTGGTTATTTTATAAATGGTATGTTCTTCATACTCTTGCTGTTTTCTTCGATTATTTTTTAGGCCTCGATGAATTCTTCGAATTGAAATCAATTCTATGAAATTATGTCAAATAAATACTACCTATCAAAATCAATTTATTCAATTTATTTTAATAAATTCTATACCTATTAATTGTTTTTTATTTGTTATCAAATACATTTATAACCATTTATATGCAAATAATTTAACACCATACTTCTTTATGGTTTTATATCCAAAACTCAAATCTATATTCATACTCTATTTCTAATTCAAATTTGATGCTCCGTTTGGTATAAATGAATTCAAAATATGGAATTCATTTATAAATGAATCCTAGTAGTATTCATTTGTGAATGAATTATTGATGTTTGGTATGATTAATTTAAAACATGTAATTTAATTGAATTTCACATAATCATGTATGGAACAAATTTATAATTGAAAATTCATTTATTTTATTTTCTAAAATATCCTTGAAATAGTAATTTTACAAAAATAAATAATAAATATCAATTATATTTATGTTATGATATATAATTTTTTATATTTTCATTAAAATAAATATATAAAATAAAAATAATATTAATAAAATTGTTTCATTTTATTTAATGGTAAATAGATATTTAGCTTGAATCTCTCTCATAGACAATAAAAAAATGCTAAAAGATATTAAAATAAAAGATGAAAAATATTAAAATAAAAACACAATAATAAGTTTCTTAAAAAATAAAATTTTTAAAAGGTTTTAGTCAAGTTTGATAAAATAAATAATTTAAATAATTAAAAAATTGAAAAATTGATTTTGTAGATAGAAAATGATAGTTTTATCATAAAAAATTAGATTGCTTAATTCATGGAATTCATTCGAAAATTCCACTTATTTTTGTGGGATTTGGTGTAGTCGTGTCAAATTGCATGGAATTGAATTTTTAGAATTGAAATCTACATTTTCTTTTTCATTCCAAACACAAAAATATGGATTTCTAAATGAATTTCATAAATTTTATGGAATTCATTTGTTCCGAACAAGGGATAAATGTACGATCTATCTAAATGGAATAAAATAAGAGATAAGAGTAAAGGAAAAAATCTATCCAATCATTTTTATTATTGATTTAAAGATAAAATTTATTTTTAAATATTTTTTTTTAAATTTAATCATATATTGTCAATTGTATAATTTGAGGCATATTTTGAATGAATCATATTGATTGATAGATTATTCTGTTGCTTTACACTATTAATATAGCTAGGGTACATGTTTATACAAGGTAAGAAATAAAAGATTATTATTTTCCTCCTATAGTCATTCCCTAATTATGTGCACTGATTGGGAAATGATGGGAAATCTGATCCCACATTTTCCTCTTATTTCCTTTCTTGCTGACACTCCCCCTCAAGTTGAGTAGTGGGATTGCCAATGCTCAACTTGCCCAAAACTTCACCAAAGATTCTTCCGTTCACTACCTTTGTTAATATATCTGCTAGTTGATCTTCAGAGTGTACGAAGGTTAGCTTTACACTGCCTGCGTCTAACTTCTCTTTTATGAATTGCCTGTCAACTTCCACTTGTTTTGTCCGATCATGCTGTACCAGATTTTCTGAAATACTGATCGCTGCCTAGTTATCACACATTATCTTGCAAGCCTCAGATGGTGGGAACCCAATTTCAGTTAACAATTTTTGCAACCACAATATTTCAGTCAAATCTCGTGCCACTCCTCGAAATTCAGCCTCTGCACTGGACAGAGCTACAACTTTTTGCTTTTTGCTCCTCCATGTGACTAAGTTACCTCCCACAAAAGTAAAATATCTTGATGTGGACCTTCGGTCCACTGGATTGCTTGCCCAATCAGCGTCAGTATATCCCTGTATTTCTAGGTGTCCATGCGCTTTAAACAGAACACCATGTCCAGATGTTCCTTTGAGATACCTTATAATCCTCCATACAGCATCCATATGGTCTGTTTGAGGTTGATGCATGAACTGGCTTACTACTCCGGCTGCATAAGCTATATCTGGACGAGTATGTGAGACATATATCAATTTTCCAACCAACCTTTGATACTTCTCCTTATTTGCTAGTTCTGCTCCTTCTACTATCTTCAGCCCATGATTTACCACCATTGGTGTGTCAGCCGGTTTACAATCGATCATTCCTGTTTCTGCCAACAGATCTAGAATGTATTTCTTCTGACATATAAAAATCCCCCTTTTTGATCTCAGAACCTCAATTTCGAGAAAATACTTCAGTCTTCCCAGGTCTTTCATTTCAAATTCTGTGAACACGTTTTCCCTTAGCTTGGTCATTTCTTCCATATCATCTCCTGTAATGATCATGTCGTCAACATAAATGATCAAGCAGGTTACAAGTTTACCTCTCCGCTTTAGGAACAAAGTGTGATCAGAGTTGCTCTGTTTGAACCCATATCCATTCATTGCTTGTGTAAATCTACCAATCCAGGCTCTAGGTGACTGCTTCAGTCCATAAAGCGATTTTTTTAACCGACACGGCTCCCCTTTCTGGAATTCCTCTGTGAATCCTGGTGGAGCTTCCATATAAACCTCTTCTTTCAGGTCCCCATGCAGAAAAGCATTTTTCACATCAAACTGATGAAGTGGCCATCCCTTGTTTGCTGCTATCGAGAACAATACCCTAATAGTGTCAATTTTTGCTACTGGTGAAAAAGTCTCTGAGTAATCAATACCATAAGTCTAGGTATATCCTTTTGCCACTAACCGCGCCTTGTACCTTTCAATGGAACCATCTGGCTTATGCTTTATTGTAAAGACCCAGCGACACCCAATTGGTTTCTTTCCTATCGGTAAAGCACATTTCTCCCATGTGTGGTTCTGGATTAAAGCATTCATTTCTTCTTTCATTGTATTGGTCCATTTTTCTAATGTCAAGGCATGTTCTACTGTGGTCGGGACCTTTTCTTCACATATAGCTGAGATAAATGCCTTGGCTTCTCTGGATAAACTCCCCCTGGCTATGTTTGCTACTGGGTATCTAGACCTCCGAGATTCTTTTTCTGGAGAGTATCTGTTAGGTTGGAACTCCCCTATTGCTTCTGGGTGGTAATACAAATCGTTCCTCCTGTTCTGCCACCTGTCCTGCGACAGTCTCACAGTCACTGGAATTAGTAGAAATAACAGGAGACTCGGGGGTTTCAGGTTCTCTTACCTCGGACACCAGGTTAGGAATAGTATTTTCTGAGACACTAGGCTCCGTAGACTGTATGGACGTATCTGAAGTTGACCCAACAATACTGTTTCTTTCCTGTTCTCTGTTTCCTTCCTATTCTGTAACTTGTGGGTTCTCTTCCTGAGGATCCAAATCCACATGTGAGGCCACTGGTTCTCGAAGCCAGCTCAGTGTGTCCATATATTCCTTCTCCCCTTGACCACTGAGTTGGGTGGTATAAAAATATTCGGTTTGAAGGAAATCACAATTTATTATGGTGAACATACGGCTGGTTTTAGGATTATAGCATCGGTACCCTTTTCGATTAACCCTGTACCCAACAAATACACATTTTTCGGCACACGAGTCAAATTTAGATCGTTCATTTTTTGGAATGTGAACAAAGACAGAATAACCAAAAATGTGTGGTTGAAGGGTTAAGGTCGGAGGAATTTTGGTAAGTTGGGACAAGGTTTGAAGTGGAGTTTGAAGGTCAAGGATTTTGGTTGGGAGTCTATTTAGAAGATAGGTGGCAGTAGCTACAGCTTCAAGCCAAAAGGTTTTAGGGACCCGAGACTCAATAAGAAGAGCTCGAGTCATTTCAAGGAGAATCTGATTTTTTCGTTCGGCAACACCATTTTGTTCAGGAGTATGAGGACAAGTAGTTTGATGTACTAACCCTTTTTGTTGGAAAAATTATTTCATGGCGGTGTTGACAAATTCCCCCCCGTTGTCGGATCTTAAAATTTGAATTGTCTTAGTAAATTGGGTTTGGATCATAGTATAAAACAAGATAAATTTATCAACAACCTCTGACTTGTTTTTCAGAAAATATACCCATGTCATGCGAGTACAATCATCCACAAATATAAAAAAATAACGAAAACCATTTCCTCCCATGACAGGTGCTGGACCCCACACATCAAAATGGACTAATGAAAAAGGTAAATCTACCCTAGTATTATTTGGCCTGAAAGTTTGTCTATGGCTTTTCGCCAAAACACAAGTCTCACAGTGCAAAATTTTATTGGATTTAAAGAGTTTAGGAAATAAAAGATGTAAATAACCTGTGGATGGATGTCCTAATCTCCGGTGCCAAAGCCAAGCTTCCGGATCTGTAGTTCCATGTGCTAGCATCATAGTACTATGTTGGGCAACTTCATCCACATAGTACAACCCTTGGTGCTCAGTGCCACGTCCAATAATCATTCCTGTCTTGATGTCCTACAGTATACAGAAAGTAGGTGTCATTAGCATGGTACAATTAAGTTCTTTTGTTACATGACTAATAGACAGCAGTTTAGGTGAAAGTGAAGGGACATAAAGAAAATTTGATAGTTTTAGTGTGGGTGATATGTCAATAGACTCGGCCCCCTCTACAGAAACTATTTCCCCATTGGCTGCTCCGACATGTGTCTTTGTGGGTTTGGATTGTTTTTTAATATCGTTGGCATCGAACGTCATGGTGTCGGTGGCTGCACAATCAAAAATCCATGATGCATTCTTACTTTTATCAAAATTTCGGACCATATTTGCAATAGACAAAGATTTTGGGTCAATTTGTAATAATTCTAGGGCAGAAATTAATTAGGCCAAATTAGAAGGACTTAGGAGAAAATTTCCAACTCCTTTATCCTTATAACCCATATTACCACTTTCTTCAATCCTAGACGCCATAGCCTTTCCCACGCTGCCTCCTTCTTCGACGCTTCCTTGGCCACCATCGTCGCTGTTGGTAGCCTCAGGGTTGCTCACGGCGATGGCGGCTCTTCCTCCTGTGGCTTGGCTGTCCCTTTTGTGTCCATCATTCCACCAATCGGGATATCCCACAATCCGAAAGCAATTTCTTTTGTGTGTTTGCTCATCCCACAGTGGGTACACTTAAGTTTCGCCTTGTAGGAGCGGAATGATGAGCCGCTTGGTTTGCCGGTGGAGCCTGACCGTCGTTGTCCCTATGCCGCCATCCCATGGCTTCAATCCCTGTTGTGACTAACCCACTTCCTATGCCTTGTTGTGACAAAATGCCAGAGGCTGATCCTAAAATATTGAGACGGGCCGCCTCTTTCCGAACAGTGGCGTAGGCGGGTTCCAGTGAGGGTAACGGATCCTGTCTTAAAATTTCTCTTTTTATTTGATTATATTCATGATCGATTGCATTCAGGAACTGGAACAATTTTTGTTCTTGACGTATTATGTTATATGTGGCGATATCTGCTTCTGACGTCATTGGGTTTGGTTCCCGCCGGTCGATCTCGCCCCATACTCCTTGCATGGTAATCCAGAAATCTTCTAAAGGAGCTCCATTTTGCTTCATTCTGTTTGCCTTTGAATGAAGATCAAAGGTTTGTAACTTTTCCCTGCCACTGCTGTATGTTGTAATAAGGGCATTCCATAGTGCTCTTGCTGTGGGAAACTTGGTCAGATTGCTTGCTAATTGGGGTTCAATATTCTGGATTAGCCATGAGAACACAATGAGATCATCTTGTTCCCATTTTTTGTATTTCTCGTCGCCGATTTGTGGTGGCGCTGGAATTCCAGTAAGGTGGCTTAACAAGGCCTTGGACTTCCCTTCAATTGCAAGCTTAATCATACGTGCCCATAACGCATAATTCTGGCTGTTCAATTTAACACTGATGATTAAATTATATGACAGGGTCTGGTTTTGGTTACTGAGGCCATTTCTGATAAGATTTGCTAATTGAATTGTCAGGTCATCGTTGCTGATGCCAGACTGTTTCTCCAAGTTGCCGTCTTCGGACATGGTGGCCGGAGTCTTATGGGTTGGTACACTAGTGGCTGACGAGGAGTTGCCGTCGTCAGACATGGTGACTAGATTTCTGTCGGTAAGTTGGTATGTGATGAGCGATTGAAATTATTTGATCCAAGGATCATTGAACCTGCTCTGATACCATGTCAATTGTATAATTTGAGGCATATTTTGAATGAATCGTATTGATTGATAGATTATTATGTTGCTTTACACTGTTAATATAGCTAGGGTACATGTTTATACAAGGTGAGAAATAAAAGATGATTATTTTCCTCCTATAGTCATTCCCCAATTATGTGCACTGATTGGGAAATGATGGGAAATCTGATCCCACATTTTCCTCTTATTTCCTTTCTTGCTGACATATATATCTATTTACGTTAATATTTATTTATACTTTTAAAATCTAATATTTCCATTTTCAAACTTTTGATTTTTTATCTTTTTACTATAAATCCTGATACTTTTTCATAAAATACTATAAATTTATTTTTTCCTTTTATACAAATATTTAGATTTTTTTAACTTATTTTTTGAAATTGTTTATATGATGATTCCTTTAAAATGTTTCTTAATAATAATTAAGTAATACATATTTAAAAATAATTAATTTTTTTATGATGTACATTGCAAGTTCACTATACTCGTTATTCGTCCTCCTTCAATTTTTTAACTCGCTATTTCTAAATTTTATATTTTATTTTTTAAATTTATTTTTTAAAAAATATATCCACTTAAATTATATAAATATAAAGAAAACAAATAGTATTATAAAAAATACTTGTTTCTTTTTTATCTCTCCTAAATAAAATATTTAAATTATAATAAAAACAGAATCAAATATTTAAAAAATAAATTTGAAAATAAAATATAAAACAATTTCTATGTCTCATTATCACATATATTTATTAAAAAAATTAGAAAAGATAAAACTTAAAATTTCAAAAAAAAATTTAAAATGTTTAATTATCAATACATATTTATTTAAAAAATAATTTTAATAAATATATCCAAGTAAGATTATTTTAGAATATTCATATTTCATAAATTGCACTTTATCAAAAATCACATTATTCTCCTATTCTCATATTTTGCCAGGCTGTATATACATTTACCACTAGATTATGTCTTGGTGTGCCTATTCTAATATTTATATATAGCATAGGTTATCAAAAACTAATCATGATAAGTAAGTTAAGTAATACAAATAATATAACAATTCCCTTCTGCTAATAAGAGTCATGAGTTTCCATCAAAAATACACTGCTGCGTTGTTATTCTTTTTTCTTCTTCTTCTCCTTCTTTCCGCAGCCTCTTCCCTTAATTTTAAACATGGGGTAAGACCTAATTAATTTACCTCTGTTATCTTTAGTTTGCTTTATGGCTAATGAAATTTTTTTTTTTTCTTTTTTCAGAGTTTGTTGTTTGAGAAGAAAGCAATATTAGATTCAACACCCCCGAGTTGCCAAGACAAGTGCCATGGATGCCAGCCATGTCGTGCGGTTCAAGTGCCTGAACCGAATCCTCCTCCAGGTCCAATTGAAAATCCAGGTTATATTGGAGATCCAGGTTATAAGCCAATCGTTTGGAAGTGTAAATGTGGTGGAAAATTTTATGGGCGTGATGCATAAATTTGCCCCTGAAATTCATATGATTTGTCTCATGGCACCTCAAATTTGTAAGACTTATCATGATCCTACACTTTGATATTTCCGTAATAACTATAACTTTCGCCAAAATAAAATGTAAAAGTCCAACTCTAACAATTCATTTTAGCGAAAGACATAATTATTATTAAAATGTTAAAGTATAGGGTCATGATAGGTCCCCACAAATTTGAGGGAGAAATTTCAAGCGCAAATCTATGCATTTGACCAAATTTTATTATAGTCAATGATCTTAGTTCTAAGGTGCCTATAATATGAAGTTAATGAAATTCTGAGGCTAAATATAATCTTAAAAACAAAAATTTAGCCTCTACGAATAATTAATTAATGTTTATTATTATTTTAAATTAATAGAATAGAATCTGGTGTGCTTGTTTTGTCTTAATTATTTTCTTGGTTGGCCCATTTTCAAGTTTCGAATTTTTTTTAAGTATTGAAGGTGGAGATTCGAACCTGAATTTATTGGCAGATCGTATATTCATTTGCCACAAATTAACAATCTCTATCAAATTAACAAAAGATCATAAATTCAATATCATTGTGAGTAATAATTGGATGGATTATACTTGTTTAGATTGGGTCTATCATTTCATGTATGAATCAAACCAATGAAAATAAGAATTTTTTAAAAATGATTTCTATTTTATCTTTTTTTTTTTCAGTATAGAGTCAGAAATATTTTTGTCTCAATAAAAATTCATATTTATATTTTTGTAATCGATTAATTAATAGCTACGTAAATGTATTGAGAATTAACAAGACTTAATAGGAGGTGGTTAGCAGATGAAATCAAGTAACTACTCACACAATGCCAAATGGAAAGAAGTTACTTAAGCTATTGTTTGGACAGTTGAGATGTCATGCATGTTAAGTGATAATCGCTGGGTGCCTTATAAAGCCAAGCTTAAACATCAGAATAGCCCCCAACAATCAACTCCAAAAATCAAAATCAAGAACAATTCAACTACAATCAAATAACAATTACAATTTCAATTTTATTTATGTTTGTTGTAATTTCTTTTTCTAAGTATTTTCAATTTGTCTTTGCAATTCCAATTTTTGTCAATATAGTATTTTTAATTCAAACAATCTCATTATTTACAAAGCTTTTTGCAATCGTTATTTTTCAAGCACTATCAATTAATTTCCAGCCTTCGGTGAAGCGTTTATCATAAAGACAAACCCTTCAGTCTTATGATTAAGAAGTATAGGTATAGCAATTTTTCCTGTAGTTGATAAACTTTAATACCAGGCACGCTCAAGTTGTTAGTCAGTCGTTTATTGCTTTGATCCAATAACTTACATTATATATATATATATATATATATATAACAAATAATTTATTAATCATCGACATGTAAGGCATTCTAGTGTTCTTTCTCTTATTCGAGAACTCTTAAGCCGTTCTGGACAACAGGGGCGGAGCTCCCTTGGGGACTAAGGGGGCCGTGCGCCTCCAAATTTTTTTTTTTTTTTTAAATTTTATGAAAATGATGTTTTAATCCTTAAAAATATTAAAAAAAATTACATTTAGCCTCCCTGAAAGTTTAAAAAAATTACATTTATATCTTCCAAAATAATTGTTCTAGTTCCGCTCTGCTTGACAAACCAAGCTTTGTAAATAATATATAATGTAAAATACAGATCAAGCTTTCTCTTAAGAGTAGTCTCGTAACAAATAAAGAATGTATAATATAAAATATATATTTAGTGCAATTAATTGAAAAATATTGCAATACAAGATAGCCAAATACCTAAAATTCTTATAAAGAATGTCCCTAAATATATTTAAACAATATATAATATAGAAAACATATATTAATATTATTATATACATAATAGAGAAAGTGAAAAATTGACAAAGGAAGGGAAAATAATGGAAGGAAAGAACTAGGTTCCCCACTACAAGGAACATAAATTCCTATTTAGGGTAAAATCCAAGCAAGTAGTCAACTCATCCATCCCCCACCCACCTTACAATAATAATTGTTCTTCATCTTCGCTTTTATTTTATTTATTTATTGAAAAATTTTCCTTCAACATCTCTATAATTAGATTTTTAAATACTATTAAAAACTATAAATAGAAAAATGATGGTCGTAATTATTGAAGTGTATTGATATATTTATAATTAGTATTATGTATAATAATAAATTAAAATACATAATGTGCGACTCTTCATCTAATTAAAATTAAATTTATTGTGGAACATGACCTTTTGATATCATATTGAATACTTGCTTTACCGGTTTCACCTCTTTGGCCTTCCTGCTTTCATGGTCGTGGTCTAAAGAGAAGATCCTCTTCTATTGGCTTTAAAATATCTCTAACTGCAATGCAACGCTAAGGGAAACACTTGAATGATATGACAATACATAACTTAATATTTACGAAACAATAATATTAATCAATATTTATTGAATTAAATTAATGCTAAAAATAAACATCATTAAAATATTTATTTTAAATTAATAAATATTAATTGAATTTAGTTAAAAAAAATTTATATAATTGATATGGCTAAACTTATTAAAAAAAAAAAAAGTAATTATGTTATGATATTATGGGCTGGTTATATAAAAATAACATATATGCACATTGAGAAAACATCCATAAACAAATTAGCATGAATCTTATTTACACTGAAACTTAAATCTCACATCCATATTTTCGAAATTATACACACAAAAAAGAGAGAATTGAGAAAACCCAATTTATTTAATACATTGGAAAAATGATACATGATAAAGACAAGCACTTCAACCATGTCCGAAAATCCTGAAGAAAAATACGTCACATGTACTTAAGACCATACTTCAACACTTGTGCATCATTGAACTCAATAGTAAATGTCAATTTTTGTTCCTCAATGCAGAAAGATCAATACCAGTACTTCATTTTTCTATTAAAGACGCCTGGTCCATATGTAGAAATGAAAATCTCAACGAGAAGGGGAAATTGTAATAATATAAAAAGGGTAACAGGTATACTAGCCAAAAGAGTGATTGGAAGGACAAGTTTTAATTCTCTTTGTAGCACTATCATAAGAATCGAGCAAAAGGCTACCATCATAGTTGAAATTGAAAGGAAGAGAGCAGAAAGACCAATAATCAACTTTGTAGGCAAAGATTTGAGAAAATCATCTTCTGAATAGCGCGATGTAAGGACTCCTAAGAACATCAATACTGATGTTGAGAAGGCAAAAAGAGAAATTGTATCAGATATTATAAATATTGTAAATTCTATTTGATGTGAAAATATTGGATCACCAGTTTCTTGATCATTGCTTTCAACGGTAACTGCGAATGATGCACTGAACATTAGAGTAATGATGAGAGCACCTACGACTGTGCAAGATGTTGCTTTTTCCTTCATCCATTTCTCTCCATCTATCACCAATTGTTGATGGGTTTCAGAAAATATCTTATTAGCATTGTCACCATCTATGTTGGTGTATTCTTTAGACAAAGGATCCACAATACTTTCTACTTCCTGCATTGAAAGCAATGATCTAAGTGGAATTAATGTTTAAAAAACACTTATGATAATAAGTTCCCACCCTAATATTTATTTGAAAATATCTATATCACATAAAAATTAAATTTTATGTTGTTAAACATAATTTTCAAAGAAATATTATTGAAAATTTTTAAACTTCAAAATTAATTTGACACATATACACACGTTGAAATAGATAAGTATTTCAAACTATTTAGCGTGATTAAATCATAAAATAATAGATCAAAATTTTGCCATGTACCCAACAAAAAGACTCTCGAAAACCAAAAGTTGTAAAGGATAGGAAAACATGATTTCATATTCAAAACCTTAATTGTTTAGATGATTGATTTTAATTCAGAATAGATCCTTTTAACTATATAGTCTTCTTCAAATGAATCAAATGACTTTATGCTTATTACCTATAATACAATGGATCTTCAATAAAAAAAACAAGTACAAAGTGTACTAAGAGATATTACTCAAATAAAAGGCATGAGAACTTGATCTTGTTGATGTGAACACAAAATACACATAGCCTTGTGCTATTTCCACAGGTTTTATAGTATTCTAATAGCTATTTTTTATATTTTAGGCCTTCATTTTGATGGATTTCTTTATTGGATATCTCTTTATTGGGTATTCACAGGCCTTGTGCTATTGTCTTAATCTTTTTATTTAGGTGAAAAATGGTGCTAAAAGGTAAGGAAAAGCCTAAAAAGTAGCTGATCTTCCGTGACGTACAATCTCTCAATCCATATGGTCGTCGCACGAATGCCCATGCACATGGGCGTAGAAGATGTAGATCCCTAAGTTACCTACCACACAATTGTCTATAAGGGTGTATAAACACACTCCAAAAGTAAACTATTAATAAAATTATCATTCATTAAGTTGTTCGTGAGCACTAGAGAGACATAGATTCAAATAACTATTTGAATACTCTTGTGAGTAGGCATTCTAGCCTAGATGAAGTAGGCCCAAGCCCTGAATACATGGCTAAGCAAACACTCGTTGCCCTTAACCATGTAAGAGGTGCTTGAGATCTTGCTAAGGAACAATAAAGGTGAGGTAAAGTGTTTATTTTTTCAATTAGCTGGCATTATTGACTCTAATGAAGCTGAACCAAGATCAATTTCCAGGGTTCTAGAATTATTTTCTCAATCTCATTTCAATCTCTCACCTTTAATTATTGAATTTGATTCAAAATCTGCCGTGTGTTGAATTTGAAATAAAGAAAAAAGACCTTGGAGGTAGAGATTATTGTTCAATATATTTGATAGCTTATGTAGATATTTATGTTCGATTCAATTCTTATATATATATGTAGAGAACATAATTATTTTGAAGATTCATTGGCTAAAAAGGGAGTTGAAACACATGGAGATTTCCTTGCTTGGTTATAATACTAGAAAGAATAATGTGGAAATCTTTTCGACTACAATTTCTCAATATGTTTGATTGTGAAGACACTTTGCTGTAGCTAGATTGTACCTACATCGAGTTTTGTATTTTTTTATTATTATGACAATTTAGTTATTAGTTGTGTTAAGAGTTTTGATTAGTTTCTGATGTTTTCCAATTTGGTGTTTATGATATTTTGACCAGGTTTTTCTACTTAAGTTATCAAGGTTAAGATGACTGTAAATGGGAGACTTAATGACTTAGGATAATACTTAGATAAAATAAGTTTTTTCTGGATAATATAATTTAATAAAAATTATTTTGCTGATAAAGAAAAAGAGGTACTTGAGATCTAGTGATGCAAATAACCAATAAGACAGCCAAAACAATAGTATAGGATTAGAATAAAGAACTATTAGCAGACTTAAAATGATTTACTAATCGTCATTCATCGAGCCACTTATCCCAACCTAAAATATTTTAGAAACCTTAAAGATTGCTTAAATACTTATGCATGTACACATGCATCATTAAAACATGAGGACAAGCATTGAATTTCATGTTAATTCTTATATATCCAACTCAGCTCTTGATTTACATAAGGAAAAAGAAAGAGAATAATTGATAGACTACCCTTTATGCATCACATCAAACAGAGGAACCTTTAACCTAAAAGATAACAAAAGAAGAAGAGCAATACTCCTATACCTAGACGAACTTCACCAACTTTATTATATGAGATATAATAGCTCTAAATCATTACTTGAGTTTTCTTTCACCCTTCTCTTTCCATTTTATATTGTATTTATCTAGGTTTTCTATAGGTTTCTTGTTTATATCATAGGTTCTTGTGAATATTATTATGAGCTTTAAGGCCTCTTATCTCTCTATAAATATCTACACGTATAATAGGAGAAGGCATAAAAAACATTGGAAACCTTTTCTCCTATAAAATTTGCCTTGTATCTTTGTAATCCTTGATAGAATAGAAGGATTGTACGAAGAAGTTAGGAAGTGTGAAGTTAAGATAATAGAGTGTGAAGAGCAAATTGCCAAGATATGTCTTGCTTCTAATAAACTCAAGTTTGTTGTAAGATTAATATTATTTTATTAAGTCATATATTGAATCTACTGTGCGGAAGTTATGTTTAATTAATCTTACCAACCTAGTTGAAATAAGAAGATTTAGACAAGAATTAGTTGAAACTGGTAATGAAATCTTTAAAACTCACTTAGAAACATATAACTTCCACTATGACTGTCGTGAGTCTGAAAGAACTTTAGGATTGTTTAATACAATAATAAGATACTTAAACCAGCTGCTTCATTCATAGCATCTTAGAGTTTCATTCTTCTTCTTTTAATGGTATCAGAGCCTAGTTACTAAATATTTTACCTAAATCTTTGGTGAAACCCCAAGTTGCGTTTCTGTTATTGCCATTTAAGCCATTTATAGGCGTCTAAAGGTTGAGAAGTAAAGCATTGACAGTGATCCAAAGAAATGGATAAATTATTTGGAAACTTATCTAGTCTTTCTAGGAGTACAAGATTTAAATCAAGCCAAAGCAACGAAAATTTTAAAAATAAAAAATAAAGAAATATTATTATTAGAAGATATAGAAACTAGTTTAAATATTGAAAATTACCTACTATGTTCTCCAATATGAAATACAATTCTAATACTAACTTCTTGTTTAAAGCTGATTATGTGATTAAAACAATTGAGGAAGCTGTGCCTATTCATGAAGGATTTCAATACTTTAGTATGTTTTCTGAAGAATTAATAGCAAGGCATCAAGAAAAATATAATTTCCTCCATATTGGAATGGTTCAAGTGGCTTTGAAGCAAGCAACCAGGTTAGGGCTAAATAATGCAGCCATAATTTGTGTTAGAGATAAACGACATAATAGATTTAACGAATCCCTTCTTGGACTAGTTGAATCTACTTCATGTGACAGACCCATCTACTTCTCCTATTATCCGAACTTCACCCTTTCCCTAACGGATCCACATATAATGAAAGCCCTTTCTCTTGACATCAAAACTTTTGGTCATGATATGCTTCAAAGGTTAGAAAATATAATCGTAATTTAGAGGATTCATTATAAAGCTATGAATATTGTTATCCCTAATTTAAGGGAAGCAACAACAAACCCAATAACCCCAAAAGGAACTACCATACTCTTCCTCACGAATCTCTCAAAAGGAAACTTGGTAGTCTCGAGGTCCATTCAGTGGGATCAGGTAAACTTACTTGAAAATTGGATATTAGAAGAGGTTGTACCTACTAGAAAGGAAGATTCTACCGAAGTAAAATATATAGTGAAGGCCCCAGATGGTACAATGGCAATAACATTCTCTAGGGATAGAAGAGTTAATATAGGCCACAAGAAATCATTTTCAGGAATCCCTAGCATTCCTTATTCGGTTCCACCAAGAACATTGGTTTCTTCAAATTCAGTTAGTGGCCTAAACAGAATAGAAGAAAATGTAGCTCAACCAATTTATGAGGCTAAAAGTCCAACTCCTTCAGATATGGGCTATGATAGAGAAAGCATAGTGACAAGGCCATTTAAAATAATGGTCCTTCAAAAGGAATCATCTCCATTTGAAAAATGGTTCTAGATGAGCCTAAAAGATAATGAGCAGGCTTATTGGCTAAAAGAATACAAAGCCTACCAAGTCCTAAAAGGGACTAAAACTTTTCTTGAATTCTTACCACATGCTTTCTTCCTAAAAGGAAGAACATTCCCAAATTTCGAAAATAAAACTTTTCTCACCAACCTTGAGTCTGCCTATCAAAATTTCATTACTCCTAAAGAAAAAATTATCGGGAGTGTTTACCTCCTCTAACAAGTCTTTCATATCAAATAGAGCAGTCCTATGTAGAGTGTTCACTTTTTTCCCGAGGGAAGAGAAAGAGGGATCAATGATAAATATGCTTCATCAATAATACTTTGTAAATCTAAACCTCCATACTATTGGGCAAAAACTAAATACAGTGGATAATCAGCTAAATAGGTTGAAGGCGGTAGGGTATACCCCTAAAATTGAGGCCGCAATAAAAATAGGAAACACAGAAAAGAAAATCCTATTTAAACCTATGGAAGAAAAACTTAATCTAAAACTGGCTAAAGAAGATAAGTCAGAATTAATTGAAGAGTTAATCAAAAGGTTAGCAGGCTTAGAAATAGACTAAGAGAAAAAGGCTATAGCTCCTTTAAAACTGGAGTAAGAGTCAAATAAAGAACTATCTGGCTTATAATCACCTAAAGAAACATGTGAAGATTATCTAGAAGAACTAGAGGCTATGCTAAAATCAGCAGATACAAATCAGGTAAATAAAATAACCTACCCAAAGCCTTAGGTCGTGGTAGAAATGAACGTTATTACCTTAGGTCCTCTCTAATCAATATGCAATATGAAGAACCTGCATTTAATTATGTCTAATATGATGGTTCTTCTATTGTTGAGTGGAATATTGATGGACTATCCGAATATCAGATAAGGAATGTCCTTCAACACATGACTATGTATACTACGGCATCCAAAGTAAGAGGAAATTTAGACCCAATGGTAGCAAAAGCTATAGTTGCTGGATTTATAGGCAAGCAAAGGGTGGTGTGATTTTTCTCTATCTAAAGAAGGAAAAGACTAGATAGAAGGAGCTGTGAAACGGAAAGTAGTGAGAAGGCTAGGATATAAACTGGAAAGTAATTTGTTGTCCTTCTATCTCTATAGTTATCCCTTGTTTCGATATTTCTTGTATCAGATACAACATATGTAGAAAGGGATTTCCTGGAATGATAGGATGGGATAATCCTTTTACCATTAAGAATGGTATTTGAAAACGTATCCTTTATTGCAAAGAACAGTATTGTTCAATTTGCATTTTATCGCTATTTTACTACTATCTGCCGTATTTAATTCCTCTACAGTTTTAGAGAAATATCTAGAAGGTACTAATCCCTCATTTATGCAATTTAGATCCGCACCTGAATCAATTAGGGTGATGGTATGAAAGACATTCTTTAAGGACCACTATAGTAACTTTAGTGTGCCATTTATGGGTTATTACCACATCAACCAGATTGACATAATGAAGATTATTTACTTCACCTTCATTCAAAGGATATCTTTTTGATCTTTCTAGATCAATTTCATCTTTCTAGTTCTAACATTACTATTCTTTCTTTTAGGCTTTGCAACTCTAACATTACTAACATTACAATTCTTTCCTTCTTTTAGTTCTAACATTACTATTCTTTCTTTTAGACTTTGCAACTCTATTTTTACAGGGTCTAGTTCTGCTCTTAATTCTTTTATGGTGGGTTCTCGCTGCCTTTTAACATTTTTCACCGTTTCTAAAATTTCTTATAAATTATAGGGTGTTTCCCTCTCTTCCATTTTCTATTCAAGGGGTTCTTTAGAGGTAGATGCCTCTAATCTTTCTTTATTTAGATTTAACTAGTGTTCTAAATGGGCTCTTTTTTCTTCTGGACCTGTTATTTTATCTATTAGATCTAATAGCATGTTATCTTCTTTGGTTAGTGCCAAAAGCCCGTTCATGGCACATACTGATTTGTAGTAATCATAGTTGCCATCACAATCCGAGTTTTTATCGAACTCGTATTCCTTGTCTGTAATTAAGCAATAAGTATACATAAACCAATAAGTACCTAGGTTATTAGTAAGTTGATATAAGCAAGTTAGGAAACATCACCTTATACCATTGTAGCTCTCTTTGCATCTGCAACGCTGCACCTGAGATGCCAGCAAGTCTATCAGGATGTGATAACTTTCCAGCCAGATGTAAAATGTTATTTTCAAATTTATCGGCTCCATTAATTAAAATGTACTTCCTCGTACCAAGCGCATATATAATGCTAAAAACATTTTCTCGCCGATAATGAACTGCATTCATAAGTACGTTTCTTGATTTTTTGTCGACAACAGTTAGCAGATTGGAATTGGCTTTAAGCAACTCAATTACAACTTCAACTACTCCATATTTAATAGCTCCAAAGAATGCATCATATATTCCATTTTCTTCAAATTTAGTGTCGTCAATAGAAGATGATATGTGTTTGGCCATCAAGTGCAGAAGTTCACGAGCATAGGCATGGCTCAATTTTCTATCATAAATCTGCTTCAGACCTAAACAAACCAAAAATTGAGGAACTTAATATATTAATCGAATTTAAATTGATAATGTTTTTACTTATAGATAAATTTTGAAGTGTACAATTGGTTTATAAATAATAGTATTATGCTTACTTATATATAAATTTAGATAAACCAAAAAACAAATAGCTAGCGATAAAAATTAGGAGTAGCATACCAAAAAATTCTAGTAACTTCAAACTGAGACTTGGCATTTCAACCATCCCTGAAAAATGAAAACAACTCCGTTAAACAATGAAAGCAACAATTTTTAAAAAAGGGAAAAAAATTCAACTTTTGTTGCTTGGCAAAGCTCCATACAATGTACATATATATAAACTACTACTTAAAGATAGCTTCCTTTGAATTCCTTTGAAGTTTGAACACCTTAATTATTTATTTTTTGAAAGACTAGTCATGTACCCATGTGATGCATGAACTGTGTAATTTTTTTAATTTTTTCAATTAAATTGAATGTAATTTTCAAGAAAATTATTGTCATTTATGTTTGTGTTGTTTTAATTTAAATAATTTGCTTATTTATTTTTAATTAAAAAATGAAAAATAAGATTATAGTTTTTTTAAAATTCTCAAATAATGAACTGAAAGATTAATTAGCATAATTAATTATTGTAAGTAAATTATTGTAATTCAAATGATACAGTAAATTAATTATTTTTTTCTTTAAAATTCTCATATATTCAAATTAGATGAGGTATAAGAATAATTGATGTTAATGAAATAAATTTTAGTGAATTGAAATTAATATTTTAATTCTATTTATTAATGTAGTTGCATTATTTAATTAATTTTTATTAACTATGACTCTATTATAACTCCATTAATTTTTTTATTGAAAAAAACTATTTAATAAAAACTTAATATTTATTAAATGTAAAAAAATATTAATAATAATCAAAATCATCTAAGTTTGTAACTCCATTATTTAATAGAAAATTTTAATTTTTATTAAATGCAAAAAGATGTTAATTATAAAGAAAAAGTAAAATGCCACATAAATATTTATATTTTAGAAATTACATTTATAGATATAGATAGATATAGATAGATATATTGCCACATCATCAATTGTACTTTTGATGACATTTTTAGATTGGTTAATTTGAATATACTACATTGGTTTTGTTAATGTTGACACTTTTTGACTTTTTCTTCTTCTATTTAGATGATAGTTCTAGAAAATCAATATGGTATTAATTGTTTTATTTCAACTTTCCTCTTGTTTAGCTAATTCAATTTTTTTTTTAATTTCTGTGAACAGTCAACAAAAAATATGAAAATTAACAAAATAAATATAATAACACATCAACAGAATATTGTTTACTGTCTTCATTACATTAAATTTGATAGTTTTTTACTTTTTATGAGAATTAAAAAACTGTCAGTTTTAATGAAATCGATGGAGTAATTGTTTCCTCGTAGGCTTTAATTATAAGCTTTGAGTCGCAATAATTTAAAGACCGGTAATAGTACTTTGAACCAAAAGCTCTTCGATAAATTATGGTTTATCTCATAATTTGGTGTTTCTTTTAGAGTGAGAGAGGTGTACACCTTGCCTGACATGATCATCATTCTCTGGAATGGCAATTCGAACATCACCAGGGGTAGGGCCAGCAGGTAATTCCACAGGAATACCTTCCATAAATTTGAAAAATATCAATTACATGAAATAATTATTATATTTATTTAGAAATTCAATCCGAAACTAAGATTTTAAATTCAAAAACTACAATCTTTAAACAATTTTGCAATTAGTCTGAAAGAATAAACGACGAGAAAGCAAAATAACTGAAAAAAAAAAAAAAAAAAAAGGAAGATAGAGAAGAAGAGGTAATAACAGGAATATATGCATCGTTTCCAAAAGACATATCGGTTGCCGCTCGGGAACAAATGACTCAGACCAGAAAATTGGTCTAGCGGTGTGTTTCCAAGTTGTGTTCGTGTCGTGGCTAAGCTTGGGCCACGCTGCAGCAAATCCAAGGATATATCTAACACAAATAAAAAGATTTAAATGAAGGTTTATAATAAGAAAATGAAATTTTAGTTTGCTTCGAACTCTTACTTACCAAACATTTCTCTGAAAAATGAGACTACAAGAAGAGAAGAGCCGAAGTTTCCATTTTCCGGAAGCAGTATATCAAAAGGAGTGACAGAATATAAATACTGAGTTGTTTCCTTATGGCCATTATTACATGCCACTGTTACTGGGAGATCATCGTCTGCAATAGTAACTAAATCCATGGTCTTTTTCAGCATGCATTCAGCAATTTTTGTTGCTCCAGTAGCAGCAGCGCCAATAAGAGCAGTCTCATTCCGCTTATCAACCGCAAGTACGTCTTCTACTGACATTAACTCCACCAAAAACTCCACAATATTTAAGTTTCCAGTCATTGTTGCAAGATGAAGCGCTGTTTCACCAAAACCTGTAACCTTTCTGTGCACTGCATCTGGGCAAAGATTAACGAAGGTTTTCACAGCATTAAAATCACCTTTATCTATAGCCTCTCGTAATGGCTGAAACTGAAGGTACTCGTCCTTCTCTGTTCCTGTCATATTTTATCAACTTATTATACCTCTCGTTCCATTAAACACTTTTGGATTTTCAATTAAGAAAATATTAAATCATCTTAGTTCTGGAAAGGAAGACTTTTTTTGGCTGAAAGAATGTATTAGGAAAATATCAAATGATATTTTTTTTCCAAGCCTACGTCAAATTTGTATTTTTTTTTTTAATTTGAAATATATTTTAACATTTTCCTTCATTTTTTTTAATCCAATTTTTTTTTTCCTCTCCTTCCAAACAAAGCCTAAAACTCTAACTTCTCTTCCATTTTATTCCCATTGTCTCTTTTGCTTCACTTTAATGAACTTTCCCTCACCCCCATCCAAACTAGAGCCCAATTTCACGGCAGTATGGATATGTTTGGATAAGCTTAATTAATCAATTAAGTATGAGCAATTGTTTGATAAAGCCCTTTTCTACAGGTAAAAATTAAAAAATATTACCTTCATCTACCGATTCTGTCTGTGATTCCAATTCCGATGACGCCAATTCAGTTTCTTGTTCCTGTGTTTGGTCTTTTGATGACTTTCTCTTATTCATTTTGGCTAAAGTTTTCCAGCAAACTCTAGCAGAATCAATGTATCTGATTTGGGAAAGTTTGTCTGGTAGGCATGAAATTTGAATTGCATGTAAAGCAGCTGCATTCTTCTTTCTCCATGCATTAAATTCACCTCTATCCTCCTTCTCACTAGGAGGTTTAGTGGTTGCTTCAACAATATCCCAAAGGTCGTTGGCCAACAAATAGTTCTTCATGCAAGCACTCCAGTTTGCATAATTGGAGTCTCCTAGAAATTCAGGAACAATATTTGATGATGCCATGCTCAAATCTGTCAATTATGAAAAGCAATGTTAAAAGGTTAGATTAAAAGAAGCTAATCTACGAAACAAGCCAATTACCTTTCTTTGCCAGAGTGAATAGTTCAGAAATATTATCTCAAAAAGACAGTATTTTTCATTGGTTTGATCATGGGTGGGTCCATAATCCAGTCAAACAATTAGCTCAACTGTTTAATGCCTGAAGCAAGAATTTGATGCATGCTTGAGTTATCACGTCATTGAATGTTAGCAACATTAATGTTGTCTAAGCTTCATTTTACATTGTCTGAACAAAGATTAATATTAACATGTTCAAAAACTTCAAAGTTTAGACATAATAATGAAATCAAAAGCTTAGATGCCTGTGTTCCGAAGAATGTTGTTTGCAGAAAGTAACAGGAAGAAGTATATAAAAGAGAGAGGAGAAAAAGAAGAGGCACATACACATCACAAGAACCAACTAAATAGTGAGCAGACTGAATGCAATAAACTTGGAAGGATAGGTAGTTGTAATGTGTTTTAGTAGTGTAATTCTTCCAACCGAACTCGTTAAAGCTGTAAGCTCAATTGCTTGGGAATAACAATTATTGACGCATATGATCCCACCAAAAAGGAAAAGTTCAATGGAATTAAATGCTTTCACTTTTCTTCTTTCCTTTCTTTCTTTCTTTTTGTTTTTCGCTTTTTGTGTTCCATCAATTGGAGGATTACAAATAATTGATTCACCACGTAGGTACTTAACCAAAGTGTTCACCAATTCAGCTTTTTTGCTTTTTTTTTTCAACTTTTTTGCTTCTCTTATCTTTTCATATACAATTAATTGATTGATTCGTGTCCACTTTGTTGCTATTTCTTTTTTTCTTTTGAGTGCACGTATCTCATCCATGAGATTGGTAATGGAGTTACTATTGGTTTTAAATGGAATAAAACGTGCAATGGAATCGATATTATAATATTTTTTTAACCAACGGAATCACGTTTAAATGATTAAAATAATGAATAATTAATTTAAAATAATACTTATTATCAAATCTTTCATAAGTAGAATTAGAAACTTGTTATTCACTGGATTGTTATAATTCATAAACCGTTTAATTGTATAGTCTTTAAAAATATCCTCAACGGATTGACAATGAAAAAAAATATAAAATTATTTTTAGAGAATTTAAAAAGCAGAAAGTATTTTGAATTCTAACTCAAAATACGCTCATATTATTTTGGTGGCTATAAAAGTCAAGTCTACACTCCATATAAGAGACTATATATAGAGGAATGCGAGGAATGCGGGAAGTACTCATAATATATCCTAGTTAGAAATTATTAATTTAATCAATTAAATAAATAAATTATAATTAATTCACCTTTTAAAATATCTTATATTTAAACCCAATAAGTTTTAGAAACGTTTATTCTAAGTCCCTATTTAATATTTTAGATCAAAAATTATATTTTTTTACAAAATTTTACTTAAAACTTATTTTTAATCAAATCCAACTTGATTTAATTTCTCATTTTTAATTTTTCATATCAATCCTTATATATGTGACCCATTATGTTCCAAATATAATTAATTAAATTTATATTTGAAAGTTCAAACTGATATCCAAATATTTGAAAAGTCTATAGTAGGTTGACTTAACCTTTTAGTGAATGATCTCTCAATATATTTAAGATCTATTCATCAATAATATTTTGATTTATTTCATTTAAGCATGGAACATGTCTGGTAAGTTAAATTATATTAATTCTTTTAGCAATTGTTATTGATTCACTGAATAAGTTTTCAAATCCAATTTACTAATTTGATTTCATCTTGTGCAAGGATTTCATGATCAATACTAGTAGAGAACAAGTGAAAATTTTTCTCTAATTTACATAGGATGATGAACCCATCTTGATCACTCAGGTCACTTTATACAATTTCTACTATTTTCCATTCTTTTCCATTTGTTATCTTAAATAGAGTACAGTGTAGATGGATCAAAACATAGTAGTCCCTAAATATGATAACTTAATAATCTTAAGTTGAAAGCTGACTTACACGACCATCACTTGAGTCTTTTATAGGCATAGGTAGTTTTCTATACGAAATTCTTATGTGGATTAGTTTATTGAACTTATCCTTACACAAGCACCTGTACATTAGTTATGGGTAGGAATGGAAGCGGGGCGGGTATCCACGAGTTTTAAGCTATCCATATCCGTTTCCATTTAAAAGTTTAATATCCAAATCCATTCCAAATCTGTTTAAATATCCATTTAAGTACCCATATCTGAACCGGTTTAAATTTTTACTATTCGTACCCATCTAAAACCCGTTTAAATTACTCTTATATGGGAAGGATACCTACGAATTTTAAATTATCCAAATCTTAACTTATTTAAAATACAATTTTTATTAATAGTGGATAAGATACGCGTTTAATATAGCCGGTAATGAGCAGTGGGTACCCAATGACCGTACCTTATCCGTATGCATAATAAGTAGTAATTTCACTATTCATACATGTCTTAAACCCATTTATAACTACTCATATCTTCTTTAAATGGATCGGAGTGGGTCGAATAACCTAAAATACCCGCATCGCTTCCATCCCTAGATATGGGTATCTCATGAACCTCAACTTATGAGAACAACTATTTCCTTTCATAAAGGAAATAACATAATATGTATCGGTCTCAACGTCTCATCACCATCCAATATTAATATAGCATTGACTAGAAATATTTAGGAACATTACTTTTGATGCCATAAGAATCTCAGAATTATAACCATATTATAATTTCTTTTGCAAAGAAATAGTGTCCCAAGAAATTTATCTTTAATCAAGGTTCATTAATTGAATATTAAAGATAAATAATGCTTTTCATTAGTTAAATAAAATTGAAAATATGACGTGCATGTGCAATCATCTGATTGACTGTAGGATATACAAACTAACAGTTACTTTGCTTTTTCATTTTTTTTTTTCATTTGAATAGAAAAAAAAAATAGTTCTCATCCATGAAATCGATTGGAAAGGACTATATAATCAATTACCAAAAAAAACATATATCATAATTGGCATCAAATACCTTTTGACCCAGTTTAAAAAGTGATTTCTACTACAGATGCATGTTTATATTGATATTAAACTTATTTAAAGTTTATTAAGATTGCTAATAAACTAATTAAAAATTTTGAAAATTGTTATAAATACTATATTAAAATATAGATGTCCATTAAGTTTATTAAAGAAATTATTTATCCTCTCCATAAATCATCTCCTTTGGAACAAAGAGTTATATCCTTTAGGATGAATAATTGTATCCTTTAATAAGTAAGGTTATATCTTATAGGATGAAAGGTTATATCCTTTAGTGTGTAAGGTTATATCTTTTAGATTGCATTTTGTATCCTATAAATAGTTTTTAAAATTGCATTTTGTATCCTATAAATAGTTCCTTAATCCTATACATGGTAACTAAGATTCTAGTACAATGATTCAATTTCTCTCTATATTTTATTTACTATATGTTTATATATATTCTCTATTTATTATATTTTATAACATGTTATTAGTACGATTTCATTCTACTGCTTTGAATTCGTTCTACCACTTTGTTGATCAAAATACTTAGAGAGAGGATAACTTGTTGTTTGCGAATTCCAAAATTAAGATTGCTGTGTTTAACTTATTTACACTCAAAAGGTAATTATCTATATGTTCTTGAAAATTATATTATTAATTATAAAACAATATAATTTATGGTGATAGGAAATAAAAATTTTAGTTTTGTTTCTTTCTTTCCCTATGTGCATATATTAAACGTACAGTTGCTTTAAATTGAGTTTAAAAATTCAAAGTAATTAATTCTTATAGATTGATTTGATCTAATATATAGAGTATAACACTCGACACATTAATACCTTTTGATTTGTAAATTGATTGCTAATGTTTATTTGTTTATAATGATGTTAAATCTTGTTAGGATATCGGCAATAAAATTACGAAAATAATTAAGGAGCGGAAAAATTAAAATTGGGACACACAGAAATTTACGTGGTTCACCCTCAACTGTTTAGGGCTACGTCCACGGGACCAACTCCGAATATTTTTCTTCCACTATTAAAAATAGTAGGCTTACAAAGAGAGTAATACAAAATAGTGGCACTCACAAGTGTTTCCCAAAAACACCCTAATAATCTTCACTATTTTCTAAACCCTTAGTTTTAAGAACCCTCTTAAAACTAAAAACTCTCTAATGTCTCTCGCTTGTTGTTGGTGTATCTAAACTGAGAAACATCCTCTCCTATTTATAGGAGAGGGAATGAGAGAGTCGTGTGTTTGTTACACACGGCTCTCCATTAATTTCGTAGTTGGTTGCCGACCTTTGAATAGTTGGCAACCAACCTTTTGCTTTTTCAAACAGCACATTTTTTTTTCTCTTTATTATTATTATTTTTTTTCTTTTCAAACTGTGTGGGTCCCACTTGAGTGGGCACACCACCACCAACAAATCTCCCCTTGCACGCTCAAGTGGAGACGTTAGCCATACTCTCCATTATTCCTGCAACTAATCGACAATATTCAAACTTGTCTTTTGGAAGAATCTTCGTTAACATATCTGATCCATTTTCATCTGTATGGATCTTCTCAAACTGTAACTGATTCATCTCCAATACATCCCTGATCCAATGATATCTAACATCAATGTGCTTTGATCTTGAATGAAAGGAGGAATTCTTCCCAAGATGAATCGCGCTCTGGCTATCGCAGAATATCAAATATCGTTCTTGATGAATTTCGAGTTCATTTAAGAACTTCTTCATCCACAGCAACTCTTTGCATGCTTCTGTTAGTGCTATGAATTCTGCTTCAGTTGTTGATAGAGCAACACATTTCTGCAATCTTGATTGCCATGACACGGCTCCCCCTGCAAATGTGATTAGATACCCTGATGTGGACTTTCTCGAGTCAACATCCCCAGCCATATCTGCATCGGTATAACCGACTAATACTGGCTTCTCATCTCCAAAGCATAAACATACTTTGGTCGTACCTCGAAGATACCTGAAAATCCATTTCACCGCAGCCCAATGTTCCTTTCCCGAATTTGAAAGAAAACGACTCACTACTCCGACTGAGTGAGCAATATCTGGCCGTGTACAAACCATGGCATACATTAAACTTCCAACTGCTGAAGCATATGGGATCTTTTCCATCTCTTCCTTCTCTCCATCGGTAGAAGGGCACTGTTTTGAGCTTAATTTAAAGTGATTAGCAAGAGGACAACTAACCGCTTTAGCATTCTTCATTTTAAACCTTTGAAGTACTTTCTCAATAAACTTCTCCTGTGACAATCATAATTTCTTGGTTCTTCGATTCCTTGTAATCTTCATGCCAAGAATTTGCTTTGCTGATCCCAAGTCTTTCATAGCAAAGGACTTACTTAGCTGTTTCTTCAAGCTATTAATTCTGACAGAATTCTGACCAACAATCAACATATCATCTACATAGAGCAAGAGAATAATGTAGTCATCATCAGAGAATTTCTTTACGAAGACACAGTGATCTGAAGTGGTCTTTTTGTAACCTTGCTACCCCATAACAAACTCAAACTTCTTGTACCACTGTCTTGGTGCCTACTTCAAGCCGTACAGGCTCTTCTTCAGTTTACAAACATAATCTTCTTTCCCCTTTTTTATGAAACCCTCTGGCTGCTCCATGTATATTTCTTCTTCCAAATCTCCATGTAGGAAGGCAGTCTTTACATCTATTTGCTCGATTTCCAAATCAAAACTGGCGGCCATACCAAGCACTGTCCGAATGGATGTCATTTTCACAACTGGTGAAAAGATTTCATCAAAATCAACACCCTTTCTTTGATTGAACCCTTTCACAACCAGTCTAGCTTTGAATCGTGGTTGGGAGCTGTGTTCTTCCTGCTTTATCCTGAACACCCACTTGTTCTTCAAAGCTTTCTTGCCTTTAGGCAACTTTACCAGCTCAAATGTTTTATTCTCATGCAAGGATTTCATTTCTTCTTGCATGGCTTCAATCTAGTTCCTTTTGTGTTCACTTTCAATTGCTTCTTCAAAGCATTCAGGTTCTCCCCCGTCAGTCATCAATACATATTCATTTGATGAATATCTAGTAGATGGTTGTCTGATTCTACTAGACCTTCTTAATGTTTGAGAACCTTCTAGTGCTGGTGGCTGAACATGAACACCATCAAAATCTTCTTCTGGTTCATTCTGATAAGGAACTTCTGGATTTTCTAACTCTGGCTCTTGTTCTTGTGGAACATTTTCTTCATCTCCAACTTGTCTTTGTTCTGTTGTTGGAGGAACTATTTGCACATCTGTTGAATCATCTTCAGATCTATCGGCAGCTTCCTTCTGAGTCGTTTCAACATCTTCAATAGTCTGATTTTCAATAAATACAGCATCTCTACTTCTTATCATCTTTTTCTAGAGTGGATCAAAAAATCTATAGCCAAATTGATCTTGGCCATAGCCAATGAATACACATTGTCGAGTCTTGACATCAAGCTTAGACCTCTCATCCTTAGGAATATGCACAAATGCTTTGCAACCAAACACCCGCAAGTGATTATAGGAAATATCCTTTCCTGACCATACTCTTTCTGGAGTATCATACTGTAGAGGAACACAAGGTGAACGATTTATAAGATGAACTGCTGTAAGAAGAGCTTCACCCCAAAATCTTTTAGACAACTTTGCATGTGAGAGTAAACATCTGACTCTCTCCATCAAAGTTTTGTTCATCCTCTCAGCCAAACCATTCAGTTGCGGCGTCTTGGGAGGTGTTGTTTGATGTCGAATACCATGCTCTTTGCAAAAAGCATCAAATAGCCCCGTGTATTCTCCACCATTATCTGTTCTGATGCACTTCAGCTTTTTGCCTGTCTGTCACTCAACCAAGTTTAGAAATTGTTTAAAAACATCTAAAACTTGATCTTTAGACTTCAAAGTGTACACCCAGGTCTTCCTAGAATGGTCATCGATAAATGTTACGAAGTATCGATTTCCACCATATGACATCGTCAATGGTCCACATAGATCTGAATGCACCAGATCTAACACATTCTTCATTCTGGAAGGCGGAGAAATCTTGAAAGCTACTCTATTCTGCTTTCCTGCCATACAATCAGAACATTTCTCTAAATGGACTTTATCCAATCCAGATAGCATGTTGTTTTTTACCAGAGTTGTCATTCCTTTCTCACTCATGTGGCCTAGTCATTTATGCCACAATTCAACAGCACTGTCATCCTCCGCTACATTAAAAGCATCTTAGGAGAGCTTCACATGCATCACGTACAACTTTGGATCTTTCCTTCCATTGGCTACCACCATGGAACCTTTTGTGAGTTTCCATTGACCATTTCTGAAGGTGCTACAGAAATTTTCAGCATCAAGTCTGCCAACCGAGATTAAATTAGAATGCATCTCTGGTACATGCACGACATCTTTTAGAATTAATCTCGAACCATTTTCTGTCTTCAAGCAAATGTTTCCCTTACCGATGACTTTCAACAGTTTGCCGTCTGCTATCTTGACCACACCCAGATTTTCTGGTGTGTAAGATGAAAAATTCTCTCTCCAGGATGTTGCATGAAGTGTAGCCCCACTATCAATTACCCAACTGGTCTCTTGGGTTGCAAGATTGATAGTGTCTTCAATGAACAGTTGGAACTCAGCAATGACATTAGCTTCATCATCACTGCTCTCTTCTTTCTTTGCTTTGCCTTTGATCTTCTCCTGATCACTTTTGAACTTCTGGCAATACTTTTTAATGTGCCCCTTCTTCCCACAATGATGGCACACAGTATTGGCAAATTTGTTTGATTTACCCCTGCTCTTATCTCTTGTATTTGAACTTCTAGATTGGCTCCTCCCTCTGGGCTGGTTATTTCTTTTAGCATCTGCTAAAAAATGTCTGACTGAGATGAAGAAGGATTCTGTGCTTTACGTCTCATTTCTTCATTCAAAACAGCATTTTTAACAAATTTCCAGCTAACTCCACTATGTGGTGTAGAGTTTGTTATTGATATCTTCAGAGTCTCCCAAGACTCTGGTAAGGAGGCAAGCACCATAAGGCCGAGGATTTTACCATCAAATTTTATGCCCATATTTGACAGCTGGTGAATAGTCGCCTGCATTTCACTCAAGTGATCTGCTACAGAAGTACCTTCTTGGTATTTGAAATTCATCAGCTTTGTCAAATAAAATAATTGGTTGTTGCCGGATCTTGAGGCATATAGCCATTCAAGCTTGTCCCATAATGTTCTGGCGTGAGTCTCGTTACAGATGTGGTTGTACACATTATCATCGACAAATTGTCGAATATAACCACAAACTTGTTCATGCTCGAAAGCCCATTCTTCATCAGTCTTGTCTTCCGGTTTGCTTGAACCAAACACGGGTAGATGCATTTTGGTTACCATAAGGAGATCTCTCATTTTATTTCTCCATATATGGTAATTTGCGCCATTTAGACTGATCATTTTGCTTGTTCTAGCTTCCATGACTTTTGAGTGAATAGTAACCGTATATGTGAATAGTAATAGTATACGAGAATAGTAACTGTATACGTAAATAGTACTATACGTAAATAGTACCTATATGCATGAATAGTACTATACGTGAATAGTGCTGGGCTTGGGCTCATCAACAGTAACGCCAATAGTAACTATTCACCATCAACCACGAGTTACTATTTTACTATTCATCACTAAGTCGATTCTGCAACGTCTTTCTGAGCGGACAGCACCAATGGACTCGTCGTAATTTTCTCTTCGTCGTGGTATATTTATTTTCAAAATATATCCACGGATCCGGTACCACTATCTGACCGGCTGAACCAGGCTCTGATACCACTTGTTAGGATACCGGCAATAAAATTACGAAAATAATTAAGCAGCGGAAAAATTAAAATTTGGACACACAGAAATTTACGTGGTTCACCCTCAACTGTTTAGGGCTACGTCCACGGAACCAACTCCGAATATTTTTCTTCCACTATTAAAAATAGTAGGCTTACAAAGAGAGTAATACAAAATAGTGGCACTTACAAGTGTTTCCCAAAAACATCCTAATAATCTTCACTATTTTCTAAACCCTTAGTTTTAAGAACCCTCTTAAAACTAAAAACACTCTAATGTCTCTCGCTTGTTGTTGGTGTATCTAAACTGAGAAACATCCTCTCCTATTTATAGGAGAGGGAATGAGAGAGTCTTGTGTTTGTTACACACGACTCTCCATTAATTTCGTAGTTGGTTGCCGACCTTTGAATAGTTGGCAACCAACCTTTTGCTTTTTCAAACAGCACGTTTTTTTTCTTCTCTTTATTATTATTTTTTTTCTTTTCAAACTGTGTGGGTCCCACTTGAGTGGGCACACCACCACCAACAAATCTTTTATATTTAATAATATTCATAGAGACAATAATTTTTGGCTTTGGATATGCCAATATGTTCCTTCTCATGGTTTGAATAATTAAAAGAAATAATGTTTAAATAAGAATCCTTTCCATATTTGATAATACATGTTAATCACACGTATTGATTAGCAATTTTTATTATATTTGATCAATACTATGTTGTGTAGTGTTTTTAATAGGGAAAATTATTTATAGGTCCCTGTGGTTTGGAATAATTATCTAAGTAATCCCCGATGTTTTATATAATATGTAACACATCCCGGACCTTTAACTCCGTCTAATTAAAAAGTCCTTCCGTTTGAAAATGGGGTGTTTTGCTATTGATGGAAGACGAAAAATACTAAAACACCCCTCCTCTGACGTGGACCAGTATGACCTTCCAAGGGAGGGAAATGAAAAGGCAGACCCAGTTCGCCAGTTCTCCAAAACAAAAACTTGTCAATCAAACACCTCGTTCATCGCCAGTTTACGTTTTGAAGAAATTTTCCAGAAAATGATGTTTGTTGACGACACGAAGTGAGTGCTTGTAGCATGTAGTGCTTCGTTTGCATGGAATCACAATCTTGAAGCTTCGTGTTTGAGGTAAATACCAAAAACTGAGACCCATTTCAGTTTGTTCTTGAAAAAATTGAAAACCCATATTCTTGAGGATGTTTATGATGATGATTTTTGGTATATTGAAATGCTCCAGCATTGTTATGAGTTCTTATTTCTATAATGAGAATGCATTTGGGGTTTATACATACGTTAATGCTTATTTTTAACATGTGTTAAATTGCAATGTAGGAAAGCTTGAATTTGATGGCTTTGCCTGAAAGCTACATTGTTCTCTTACAAAATGTATGTAAAGTTCATAAGATAAATGATGGGAATGTGGATATTACATGTTCTGAAAATTATAGCATAGAGAAAGATGCACACGTGACTTTAATGTTAGAAAGATTCACATTGTCTTATTACATCAACTAAACGCCTTTGCAACATAAAATTCAATAGACAAGGCCAATTCTGCTTCCTGAACATGCATAGTTCAATACCATGGCTTCATTTTTCTATCAAAGATGCCTGGTCCATAAGTAGATACAAAAATCTCAACAAGAAGAGGAAATTGCAATAATATAAAAAGGGTGACAGGTATGCTAGCCAAAAGAATCACATTGGCTTATTACATCAACTTAATGCCTTTGCACTATAAAATTAAATATAAAAGGCCAATTATGCTTCCTGAACACGCATAGTTCAATACCATGGCTTCATTTTTCTATCAAAGATGCCTGGCCCATAAGTAGATACAAAAATCTCAACAAGAAGGGGAAATTGCAATAATATAAAAAGGGTGTCAGGTATGCTAGCTAAAAGAATGATTGGAAGGACAAGTCTCAATTCTCCTTCTAGCATTATCATAAGAGTAGCACAAAAGGCTACCATCATGGCTGCAATAGAAATGAAGAGAGTAGAAAGACCAATAATCAACTTTGTAGGCAAAGATTTGAGAAAATCATCTTCTGAATAGCGTGATGTAAGGACTCCTAAGAACATTAACACTGATGTTGAGGAGGCAAAGAGAGAAATGGCATCGGATATTATAAATATCATAAATGATTTTTCATGTGCAAACATAGGAAAACCAGTTTCTTGAATGTTACCACCAGGAACTGTAAATGCTGCCGTGAACATTATAGTAATGATAAGTGCACCCACTACTGTACAGGACGTTGCTGTTTCTTTCATCCATTCTTCTCCATCTTTTATTAGCTCTTTATGGCTTTTAGAAAATATCTCACGAGCTCGTTCATTATCACTGTTGATGTATTCTTTATTCGAAGGAATCGAAATGCTTTCTACTTCCTGAATTAAAAACATTTTGCTATTGTATAAGTCAAACTATAATATAAAAAAAAAACTAACTTGTGAGCATAATTTCTCTCCCCATTCTTTTGAAGTTTAATTTATTTGAAATTTTTTATTGAAAACTAAATTTATGTGATTCAACATAACTTAAAAAATAACTTATCATCTAAAAAATTTACACTTCAAAAACTAATTCTACAAGGGATAGGAGTTCATTTGTATGTTTATATTGCAAATGTTTGGGAGTGTCACTACTTTGTGAGGAATAAGGAGAGCAAGAAAGTCCTTAGAGATCTTGACAATAAATCAGGAATCATATTATTAACCCCTTATTGTGTTCAACCATGAATAATAGTTGCTAAACCAGTCCTTCCTTCTGATTATAGATGAGGTAGAGCCTTTCCAAAGAAATTCAATATTTTAGAAAAGAGAAATATTCCATTAGAATGGTGAAAGAAAGTCTTATCCTACTTTCAGAATAGGTGAATCCTCTAGGTGTTTAGTCAGTTTACTTTGCTAATATGATATTGCAGAAATATTTAAACAAGTCAAGAAATATCACCTTATACCATTGTAGCTCTCTTTGCATCTGCAATGCTGCACCTGAGATGCCAGCAAGTCTATCAGGAGGTGCTAACTTGGCAGCCATATGTAAAATGGTGTTTTCGAACTCATCGGATCCAGAAATCAAAAGTTGCTTCCTGGAACCAAGCCCATATATAAGGCTAAAAACTTTTTCTTGCCGATATTGGATTGCATTCATAAGCATGTCTCTTGAATTTTTGTTGACGACAGTTAAAAGAATAGAATTGGCTTTGATCATCTCAATAACAACTTCAACAACTCCATGTCTGATAGCTTTAAAGAATGCATCATATATTCTTTTTTGTTTTAGTTTAGTGTCATCAATAGAAGATACGTGCTTGGCCATCAACTCTAGAATTTTAAGAGCATAGGTATGCCTTAATTTCCTATCGTAAATTTGCTTCAGTCCTATTTTCACATATAAAACCAAGCCAAAAGTGAAGAAATGCAGCAATCTAATTTAAATTGCAAGGATTTTTTTTTTTTTTTTTGAGAATATGAAAAAGAGTTATTTTACTCACAACCCCTAATTAATGTTCATATCTATATGTAAATTTAGTTTACTTATGTCATTTGAAAAGACCAATATGATCTCAATTAATGCATACTCAGCAATTAAAGATACAAAATTTTAAAAAATTTTAAATAATTAAAAAATTATTTGGTAGTTTATTTTTAATTTTTCCACTCATTTTCTCCAAGGAATTTAAATAATGACAAATAATTTTCTGTATTGGAGTAAAAATATTGTTTTTACGTTTTCAAAAATTATTTTATTTTAATTATTTTGAAATATAAAATATATCAAAAGATTTTATTTCTTGAACAAAATTGAGTATTTAGCTAACAAAAAAATAGTTTTAATTATGTAATAAAGCTAAAATTTAGGATTTTTAGTATTAAAAAAGGGTAGTGTTATTTCCAGAGCACTAATTGCTAACGCCAGACCAATAACATTCTATACAATATTACTTAACAAAATTGCCCCTTATTAAATATCCGTTTTCTTTTTAAGAACTCCCATAGGATTAAATTGCATACACAGTTGTCACTTGATGTTTGAATTCTCTCTTCTTCTTTTTTTTTTTGAAATGAATGCTTTTGACTCAGTTGCTATACTTAGTTCTCACACAAAGTTCTTGCAATAGCAAATTTATCTGATAAAAAAAAAATATATACGCAATTTGATAAGTTAAGAATGGATTTATAAAAAATTGAGGTAAGGTAATATTTCAATTGCTTTATAAAAGAGAGATGTATCTCAAATATTGATCCAAATTTATTTATGAAAAGATAAAAAGAATAAGAAAAGACAAGGCTTGAATACATATTTTCCCTTTTTAATCAAAGCATGGTATTTGTAAAGAAAGGATATGTTATTATGAAGTAAAAGAAAGCTTTGGACCAGAAAAAATGGTGTTGGTTTTGAGTGTGATGGTGATCCGAGCATTGCTACGACCACCGGACACCTAAATATACTCTATTGCTTTTCGCGAATTCCCTAGTATGCAGTATATGTTGATGATTAAAATTGAATTTGTTTAAATTGTCTACTTCTTTCTTTATATTTTTTTCTTTTTAAAAATTTGAATGAAATGTATAAAAAAGGAAGGACAGATGAGATAAATTCATTGAGAGGCAATTTCATCAAGTGATATTGTATAGAATGTTTTTGCTCTGACGTTAACAATTAGTACTCTGGAAATAACGTCACCTTTAAAAAATTATAGAATAATTTTTTTGAGGAAATTTGAGTAGAAAAATTTTTAAAAATTATTTTCCTTTTTAATTATTTAAAATTTTATAGAACTATTTTTCTCTTTAATTTATAAATATATGTTAATGGGTAGCAGTACCTAAAGGCAAATTGACACGTTTCTGACATAATGACTACACAATAAATAAATACTACAAAGATGTATTAATGTATTTATCAAAATAGTAATTTACTATTTAAAAGTTTAATAGCTGAGCAGTTTATGACATCAAAATTCATGGGGTATTCAATAGTTATCCTTTAATAAAGTTATTTTTCTTTTGAATGCTATGTTACAGGAGAGAGGGTGGGGGGAAATTGGGGGGGAAGAGAAGTACTCGAACTCTGGCACTATGAAAGTGGAAAGGTAGTCTTAACACTAGGTAATAAAGTAATTTGCCATTTAATAAAACAAAAGAAGAAATTAGAGATAACATTACCAAAAAAGTCTAGGACCTTTGAATTCAAACTCCGCGTTTCACCCTTCCCTGAAAAATTAAACAACTAAGTTAAACGTTTTTTAAAACAACCTAATTATATATATATAGATGAGTGTTTCTTGAGTCTTGGAGGTGGAATATATTTCAATTTTGTTGCTTAGATAAAGAATGCTCAACATAGCCGCCTTTTTTTAACTATGCTTCCTTTACTTCATTATTTAAGGTCTACTTGACAATAGTAACTGTTATGGTAGCTGTTAGCTGTTTGATACTAATTGTTACCTATCAACTGTTTAATATAGTGATTTAAAAAAAGTTTTCAATAAAAATAATTATTTGATTAACTATTAAATCTGAAATGACAAAAAAGGATAATGGAATGTTGACCTTAAATAAAATGTTACCTTGTTTGACATGATCATTCTCTGGAATGGCAATTCGAACATCACCAGGGGAAGCAGGTAGTTGCATATGAATACCTTCCATATAAAAATCATTAACTCATATTTAGTAACAAACACAATTTTGGCTAAAGCATTCCCAATACCTCAAACTTTGCGAATTGTTATAATTTCACCGTAAAAATGAACCTAATCCTCCAGACACTTCAATTTTAAATTTATATCACAATTACATCCTAATTATAAAATTGGTCAAACTAGAGACTAAAAATAATGTGAGGTCCCACATGAGTTAGTTAACTCAATTCAGTTAGCTAACGCACGGTTTTGTCCCGTAGGTAAAATGGGAAACTTCCCAGGAGGTCACCCATCCTAGGATTTCCGTTAAGCGAGCACGCTTAACCCTGGAATTCTTCCAACTCTCCAACCATTCCACCAAAAGGCGCCTCTAATGATTAGTTTCCCCCTTTTCGATGTATGATTTGATTCATTCATGTGTCCCACATTCCACTACCCTAGCTAGCCTGTCATCCTAGAAGCTAGCCAGGAGCTTCGCTCTACCCGCCCTCTTAGGATCGCTTTGCCGGGTTGGGATGTCACATTGGATTAATAATCATTGAATAGAAAAAATACTATGGATGATTACTAACAAAATCGGCAAGGAGACAATGGTGGAGGAGGGAAGTGGCTTAAGGGGATCGAGAAAAGTTGAGAGAGCAACTGCTTGGATAGACAACAAGTGGGTTTGAATCTTCTAAAACTCTAACCCGATTAATTGTGCCCACGATATTGTAAAATAGAGGTAGTCCTCCAGTGATTGCCGACAATGTTGGTGGAACCAAGCCGGTTCTTGAGGATCATGTTACGGTGTACGTCAGTAATGAGATAGAGTGGTTCATGGTGAGTACGAAGCTGCTTAACCACCCAATCTTCATTGACCTTTCTAAATTGGACTATGTATTTTCTCCTTTTAATTTCTTTTTCTTTATTGTTTAGATCCTTGAGATATGTATAAGACATCAAGAGATTCTTTTAGTTTTCACTGTAAATATGTTTTTGGCCTGATTATGTAGATCACAGTCGCTTTTGGATGTTAAAGTGTTTTTATTTTCTAGGGCTGTTTTTTTTTTTCCTTTGTAAAATCAAGGTATGAAGCTTTAATTAATTTTTACATACTCTCTTAAAACCTAATTTGAGTTGAATTTTACTCAAACAATTCTTGATCTATCTATTTGTTTGCATAAAGATGGAGGAAGAAAATAGCATATTCGGTCTGTGGAGGATGAAAGAAAATTCTTTGCTGTTTCAAATGTTGCATTTTACTGTAGCTAACTGATGTTGGGTTAGCCAACTCATGTGGGACCTATATTTACTAGTCCATCCTATTTTGTTTGCTTGTTATACCTTTTTTGGATGTTCCAACGTGTTTGCAAGATTTCTAAATTTAGATACGTAAACAATTAGTTTTCCTATAATAACATTTATGATTGTTCATTAAATGAAAGACTTTCATTAATATCTTAATGAGTTAAGGGTAAAAAATGACAAAATAACTTTTATTCACTAAATTCTTAATATGCATATTTTATCAAACCATGCAACAAAATGCGAGGGAGAGAGTATTTTCTATATCTCAATTTTGACCAAGTTTGCGATTAGGGTGCAATTATAACATAAATTTAAAATTGGAGTGTTCAGGGGGATTAAATTTATTTTGGAATGCAATTATAACAACTAGTATTATTTGGGGTGTTCGGAATGGTTTAGCGCACAGTTTTTTCCTTTTGTCATCAATCCCTTTATGTTTGTTCCTAATTCAAAACAAACATATCGTGGGTTCATATTTTTGTAGGAATTTCTTCATGCTTCGTGCAATGGAATGAAATTATAAAAATGACCTCAAAATAAAGGGAATTTTAATTAGTAAAACTTCTTAAAAATTAAAACCAAACCTAAAAATAGTTATTCTATATAAAACCAAACCAGAATTTAGTTTTGAAATCCAGAATCTTTAAAATTCTTGTAATTAATCTGAAAGAATAAACAAAGGAAAGGAGAAAGAGAAATGGAAGAGGGAGATGAAGAGGTACTGACAGGAATAGATCCATTGTTTCCAGAAGACATAACGGTTGCTGCTAGGAAATAAATCTTTGAGACAAGCCAATTCGACAAGTGGGGTGCTTCCATAACGTGTTCGTCTTGTGGCGAAGCTTGGGCAACGCTGGAGCAAATCCAAGGATATATCTGGTGTTTGTACAGCATTATCAAAATTAGAATTACAAGAGTTAAATCAAGTTTTGAAAGTAAAATTAATTATTATTTTGTCATTGAAAATTTTTTATTATAGACTTAAAAGAAAATTAATCAAGATTAATCCATTGTTTGGAATGAATGAATTCCATAGAATTGCATACAAATTCAAATATTTGTATTTGGTCTTTAAAAAAAAATGAAAAATTAAATTTTATGAATTCAATTCTATATATTTGAATATAGCTAAACTAAATTCTACTAAAAAAATTTAATTTTAGGAAATAAAACTAAATTTATTTTCAATTTTAAATTTATTACAAACTTGAAAAGTCCGTTTACAAGTAAATCCATTTATAAATGAATTTCACATTTTCAGTTCATCTATGAGCTCAATAATAATCTACCCCAAAACAATTACTGACTATGCAAGATTTGAAAATGACAATCACTCTTAATTACTTACCAAACATTTCGCTGAAAATTGAAGCATGAAGAAGCAAAGATCCAAAGGCTCCATTATCTTCAAGCAGTATTTCAAAAGGAGTGAGAGAGTATAAATACCGAGTTGTTTCCTTATGGCCATTATTACATGCTACTATTACTGGAAGATCACTGTCTGCAGCAATAGTAACCAGCTTCCTCGTCTTTCTCAACATGCATTCGGCAATTCTTGTTGCTCCAATAACAGCAGCAAAAATAAGAGCTGTCTCATTATTTTCATCAACTGCCTGTAATTCTTCTACTGACATTAACTCCACCAAAAACTCCACAATCTTTATGTTCCCAGCCCTTGTCGCAAGATGAAGCGCTGTTTCACCAAAACCTGAAACCTTTCTGTGTACTGTGTCTGAGTGAAGCTGAAGGAAGGTTTTCACGGAATTCAAGTCTCCTTTCTCTATAGCCTCCCGTAAAGGATGAAATTGAACGTAGGCATCGACCTCTGTTGCTGTCATTTTTTCTCAACTCATTAGTTAAGATGAGAAATGCCAAAGGAAGAAGAAATGTAAAGTACAAGTCTAATATTTTTGTTTCGCAAAACAAAATTTTCAGCCGAAGAATTTGAGTTTTCTATGAGATAAATAAATATTTCGGTGATTAGGGAATTGTTAGAGTGGGATTGACTTGGCTAAACCCACTCTATGATTTCATCTATGAACTAAATTAATGAAAAATAATTTTTTGTTGAAATAATAGTATTTCTAACTATTGATTGGAAAAAAAAAGGAATAAAGTAAAAAAATTTTTAAAAAATATTTATATAGATTACATTTAAATAAGTCTGATTCTATTGGAATTGTTGTTTGAACTGCTGACTAGAAAAGTAATTTGCTAGATGACATTAAAGTATATTTTAAAATTATTTTGCACGATGATGACGACAACAAGGACGATGACCACGACAAAAAAAAATTACAAATTAAAACTGTTTTTCCAAGAGCATCGTAAAATGATGTTTTTTTCAAAAAGCAATTTTAACCATAATATTAAAGAGACTAGAAGTGTGGCACCTCCAAGATATGTGATTAAGTCTCGAGTCAGATTAGTCGGTCCTTGTTAATAGGGTCGGATACCGGTGATTTCATAAAAAAATAAAAAAAAAATAAAAAAAAAGGAAAAAACAAAAGAAAAAAGAGACCCGTAGTCTTTAGACGTAGAAGAAGGAATGCATTACCTGGAGGTTTCACAGCTGGCTTTACCTCATTCATTATAGCCAAAGTTTCCCAGCAAGATTTAGCAGAATCAATCTCTCTGATGTGAGAAAATACCTCCAACGAACATGAAACATGAATTGCATGTAAAGCTGCAGCATTTTTCCTTGTCCAAGCCTTCAATTCAGCTTCATCCTCTTCCAGTTTCTCATTTGCTTCAATAACATCCCATAGATCATTAGCCAACAAATAGTTCTTCATCCAAATTCTCCAGTCTGCGTAATTATTTCCATCTAGATCTTCAAGGACAATTTTTGTTGCCATGTTTATCCTCTTGATCTTAGGATGTATGTTCAAACTGTCAATTGTCAAAAGCTTTGGAAGATCAAATAATTGTTGAACCACTGAAAGTTAGTTCTAAATAAACCCATAGCAAAACAACAACAATCAACAAATTGAATTGAGAGTGAAGTAATTGCTTTTCCTTATTCACTTTCTAAGGTTTCATTTGGGTTTGAGTTTAATGCCTGAGGATAAATGCAAGCTGGAAATAACAACATTTGCCTAAACTTCTCTTTAAGTTGTCTTGAAAAAGAATAACGTAAACAACAAACAAGCTCAAAAGTTTTTTGAAAGTTTGGACATTATTATGAAACTCATCACAAGCTTAGATGCCAATGTTCCCAAGAATGTTGGATGTAAAAAATTAACAGCAGCAAGAATTCTATAAAGAGAGAGGAGAAAAGGACGAAGTAAGTAGCAATTCGAGAGAGGAGAAAAGGACTAAGTAAATAGCAATTCAAGAAAATCAGAAGAACTTTAATGAGATTGACTTGTCTAGACCCGTATGAATCTACCCATGGATCAATGAAAAATGTGTTTTTCTTTTTTTTTAAGCGGAGCAATTTTTACTATATTTTCACTGGTTTGAGCTACGAGTGAGACCATAAAGAAGGAACAATTTTTAAAAAAATTTATGTTTTCATTTCATTAGTTTGGTGCATAGATGAAGTCATAGTCCGAATCTAAGTAAGTTTAACCTGAGAATGATATACCTAGATCTGGTCCATAGGTATACTGATAAACCAATTGAGAGTAAAACATACGTTTTGGTTAGAAAATTAATATAAACAAGTTCAAAAACTTCAAAGTTTAGACATAAAAATGGAATCAGAAGCTTAGATGCCTATGTTCCGAAGAATGTTGTATGCAGAAAATAACAGGAAGAAGTATATAAAAGAGAGGAGAAAAAGAAGAGGCACATACACATCACAAGAACCAACTAAATAGCAATTCAAGAATATTAAAAGAAACTCTAGTGTGCAGAAAGAACTTACATTATATGCAATAAACTTGGAAGGATGAGCAGTTGTAATGGGTTTTAGCAGTCTAATTCTTCCAACCGAACTCGTTAAAGCTGTAAGCTCAATTGCTTGTGAATAATAATTATTGACGCATATGATCCCACCAAAAAGGAAAAGTTCATTGGAATTAAATGCTTTCACTTTTCTTCTTTCGTTTCTTTCTTTCTTTTTGTTCTTGGCTTTTTGTGTTCCATCAATAATTGATTGACATCTATTCACAATGTAGGTACTGAACCAAAGTGCGCACCAATTCAGCTTTATTACTTTTTCTTTTTTTTAAAACTTTTTTGCTTCTCTTATCTTTTATATACAATTGATTGATTAGTGTTCACTCTTAGGGATGACAACCGATCAGATATCTACCTAAAATAAACTATCTAATTCTAAATCTCATTCTAAATTAAATATTAGAATCTATTTAGAAATTCCTTTTTAGTATCTAAACTCGTCCCAAATTCGATTATAATTACCTATTTAACTACTCGTTTAGCATTAAAAATATCTTTAATTTTCATTTTTTAAAAATAAAATGTAAATAAGCATTATAAAAATTTATTGTTTTGACATAATAAAAAATACAATATAAATATTAAATATAATTAATACATTGATTATAATTAAAAAAGGTGTCTATATATAAAATTTTCTTTTAAAAAATAATTATTTTAAATATTTTTTAAATGGATGACGGGTAGCAGGTACTGAACCCGATACAGATAATAAAAATATTACCTGAATTAGGTAAAATTATCATCCCTATCCACTTTGTTGCTATTTCTTTTTTTCTTTTGAATGTACGTATCTCATCCATGAGATTGGTAATGGAGTTACTATTGGTTTTATATGGAATAAAATGTGGAATGGAATCGATATTATAATATTTTTAACGAACAAAATTACATTTAAATGATTAAAATAATAAATAATTAATTTGAAATAATACCTATTATCAAATCTTTCACAATTAGAATTAAAAATTTGTTATTCACTGGATTGTCATAATTCATAAACCGTCTAATTGTACGGTCTTTAACAATATCCTCACCAATTGACAATGAAAAGAGTATAAAATGATTTTTGGACAATTTGAAAAGCAAAAAGTATTTTGAATTCTAACTCAAAATAATAACCAGATATTATTTTGTTGCTATAAAAGTCAAGTCTACATAGAGAGGAATGCGGGAAGTACTCATAATATATCCTAGTTAGAAATTATTAATTTAATCAATTAAATAAATAAATTATAATTAATTCACCTTTTAAAATATCTTATGTTTAAACCCAATAAGTTTTAGAAACGTTTATTCTGAGTACCTATTTAATATTTTAGATCAAAATTATAATTTTTTTATGAATTTTACTTAAAACTTATTTTTAATCAAATCCAACTTGATTTAATTTCTCATTTTTAATTTTTCATATACAATCCTTATACATGTGACCCATTAGGTTCCAAATATAATTAATTAAATTTATATTTGAAAGTTAAAAGTAATATCTAGCACCATAACAAGACTATCCAAATATTTGAAAAGTCTATAGTAGGTTGACTTAACCTTTTAGTGAATGATCTCTCAATATATTTAAGATCTATTCATCAATAATATTTTGATTTATTTCATTTAAGCATGGAACATGTCTGGTAAGTTAAATTATATTAATTCTTTTAGCAATAGTTATTGATTCATTGAATAAGATTTCAAATCCAATTTACTAATTTGATTTCATCTTGTGCAAGGATTTCATGATCAATACTAGTAGAGTTACTAGTATTGATCACTCATAGGATGATGAACCCATCTTGATCACTCAAGTCACTTTATACAATTTCTATTGATTAGCAGTTTTTATTATATTCGATCAATGCTATGTTGTGTAGTGTTTTTAATATCATAGTTGGTCATTTGTTTTTAACATGAATCAATTTTTCTTTTTACTTTAACTGATGTGTTTTATATTTTAAATTTTGATACTATTAATTCATAATTATACTAATTTCAAATTTTCATGTGTTGTTTGGTTAATATAATTATTTTATTTTATATTAATATTAATTATTATGTTAAATTATAGAAACTTTGAATTTCTAGCCCTTTTATATTACAAGCAAGAATTATATGTCATGAATAAGTGACGTTGAAATACATATGGATGCTATAGGTCTTATAGACAAATCAAAATTAGAAATAAAAAATCTAAGATAAAATGCATCAAGTTAATAATTTTCTTCTATTGAATATTTTATCTGTCTATTTTTCTTTGAAATGGTTTGATAGAAAACTATGCAATCAAAAGCTTATATTGATAGATGCATTTATCATTACAAGATCATAAAATTGTGAGTTATTATAATTATTATTATATATTAGTATATATATTCACAGGGTATAAATTTTGAGATTTGAAAGATTTCTTTGGGAATGATATTACTATTATTATTATTTTGGAGCCTATGTTCGTTTTTGATATTTATGCCTCGAGTATTCTTCTGCAGTAGCAATATCAAGAGAGAAGATTTTAAGATATATTTTGAATTTTCATGTCCTTTACATCATTAAGCAAAATAAAGAAATCTTAATAAAGATCATGAGACCAACCAATTGGATTTTGCTCCATTTTCTAAAGTAAATGGAATAAAATATAATATTAGATATTGAAATAATGAGATTCACCCAACTAGATTTGATGCATTCTCTGAAGTGAATGCAATAATATATGATATTGGACGTGGATGTGGATGTAAATAATGACAAAGATATACTTGTCATTGAGAATATTAAGGAGATCATAGTTGAAATAATAATTTTTGCAATTATGATAGCCATATAAATAAATCTTACCACCATAAGTGGTACAAATAATGTGAAATATATGGATATTAGTTATGTACTCATTGTACACTAAAATATTGAAAGGCAAATAAGTACACCAAAATATTGAAAGGCAAATAAAATTATGTATAATGCATTGAGTTCCAAAGATATTGATTAAATTAGATATCATATGGAGATAAAGATTAAATAAATATGGTTATAAATTAGAAGTTTACAAATCCAAGTATTTTATTATTTGGCATAATCGATTGGACCATACCGATCAATAATGATGCGAAAAAAAAAATTATCCTTATATGGATATTTATTAAAGAACCAGAAATTTCTTCAAATTTAATGAATTTTAATTCTTGTGTTCTCAAAGCAATTTTTTTGAGAACCGAACTCCTTGTTTATATATAGAGATATTGCTATTATGTATAATAATAATTATTCACATCAAACCAATAAGTTATTGTAAGTTTTTCCTCTTTTGATTATGGATCTATTTTAGAATTTATAGATCTTGACATTAAGGGGAGAAAATAAGTAGCTAAAAATACTAATAACTGAAAATAATTATTATTATCAAATTTTGATCATCTCACAAGGTTGTGTGAACTAGAAGTTCTAAAGATAGTTATTTTTCAAACTATTGTAAATCCATTGCTAGAATCTTATTAGAATTAAAGTCCTTGAATGATAAACTGCCTATGTTAATAAATCTATTGCACGCCTAAAACATGGTAGATTAATCAGTTCCAAGGACAAGAATCGTTGAAAATGAAAATGAGCAAATGTGTTATATGTGCAAATTCTAAAAAGAAAAATTTTAGAAAAATAAACTCCAAAAGAGACCTTAGACATGACTGATAAATTTCAAGAAGAAAATCAATTACCCAAAATCAATGAATTCGATGAAAATAATGAAATCTAGATAAGTTATGTCATGTCAAGGAAAGATTAAATCGATATAAAATAAATATCGACTATATTTTTTCGTATACTATAGCACTTAATATTGTGAAAAACGATGAGGATCTCGATTATAAACGTATTAAATATAGACATAAGATGATTGGCCAAAATGGATTAGTACAATTGAGATATAATTTATTTGAAAAGTAAAGTTTTTGGATTTGTAATCCAAACATTAAAACTTGTTATATAAAATGTTCACAAAGTATTCGCATTGATATAAATAGTGATTCCCTATTTATATGGCTCATTTGATATAGATATCTGTGTGAAAATCCCTAAAAGATTTAATTTGCTTGAAGAACAAAAATCAAATTCTCGAGAAATTATGTAGAGCTCTATATAGATTACTTGATAATAATAATCCTTGAAAGATTAAAACATGCTTGAGCATGCAAATTGAAACTCTGAAAATATATTCAAGTAAATTATAAAGATTTCTATACAAATTAAGAAAATCTGTCGCAAAGATGGTATAATCGCCTTAAAGAAATGACTATAGTAGAAAACAAATATATGATGTAATTCTATCATGTTTCCACTCTTTTTTTTTACAAAGTATTGGTATTTGTTTTATATGCTATTCTACTTAGAGTAAATTAATTAGTGAATACTTATTGATAGAATATATTCATTAGGTAAATTAATTCTATCATGTTTCCACTCTTCTTGACAAAGTATTGATATTTGTTTAATATGCTATTCTACTTAGAAGTAAATTAATTAGTGAATATTTATTGATAGAATATATTCATAAGAGAATTAAATATAATTTACCATTATTTTGATTTATGAAAATTATTAAAACCCCTGAAGAGCTTTCTAAAGATTATAATCTTTTCAAAGGAGAAATTTGAGATGAAAAAACTTGAAAATACAAAATTTTTCTCGTCCTGAAGAGTGAACATCTTATAAATGGAATTTACATCCATTAATCAATACATATAATCCAAAGGATCGAAATGATTATATATGGATAAAACTAATCCATTAGTGAAATTGATAATTGTGAGGTCATTTAATGAGATAAAGAACTAATTTCAACCTCCAAAAATGATGAAGAGCTCTTTAGTCCTGAAGTATTGTATCTTTTTACAATAATGAAATACTATATCTTGAAGTATCATAGTATCATATTGAGTATATATATTAAGGATCATTATACTCATAACAATTGATATATGATTTACATTTCTTTATTTATGAAAGACATCACAATTTATGAAGTAAGCCAGTAACGTATCCGATTGAAATTGATATTTTAATACGTAATATTAGCTATTCTAATCCGGTCTAATTACCTATCTTCTAATAGTGAAATCAAACATGAATTAAATCATTAAGTTTTGTGGTTTGTTTTGTGAATTCTTAACTTAAGGTCATTAACTTATGAAAACCCCTCATGAGTCAACCATATAGCTTCCACATCAAGTTATTATTCTCATGTAATTTATTACCCTATTCATATTAAAAACCCTTCTCCCGGTAGTGATTAATCAAATAAATCAATTCAGGAGAGAAACTCTGCTTGAAAGCATTAAGTGCAATAATAAATTATACTTTGAACAAAGAAAAACAAATCTAATTTTATAAATTGGAAAAGAATTTAAGCTACATCAAATCCTTAGTATGAGGATTTAGTTCGACATAGTAATCAAATAAAACTCAATAATACTTGAATCAAACTTCACAAACAATGTGAATAATGAAAAATAAAACAAGATTAAGAGTTTAGAAATAAGAACTAGACAACTGATACGCGGTTGGCTTCCTTGAATCTTGGCACAAATCTTGGATGCTTGAAGTATTTGAGAGAGAGAACTATGTAGAAAAATAATAGAACAAGAGATATCTCTATAATGAATGGTTCCTCTCTTTATATAAACTTCCTGGGAGAAAATCTGACTCCGTTTAGGAAATAGAATCCTTATTAAGTACGAAATCTTCTTTGGAGATCATAAACTGTTTAGGCTTGGATTTCTTCTTAATTAGGACTCTTCTTTCTTCCTAAATAGGCTTAGTTCTTGTTTTGTACGTCAGGAAAATATCTGAGGTGGGCCCATGTAAGTTAAAAAGACTGGCTTACGTTTTTAATTCAAGACAGCTTTACATTCGAAGCACGGGCGTGCGCCATAGCACGGGCAGGGCGTGCTAGGCTCTGACTTTTCCAAGATAAAATGAATCACGGGCGTGCTTAGGCAAGCACGCCCTGAGGTCCTTTAGGCACGGGCGTGCCGTGCTAGAGTCTGAGTCTCCACTTGATTTCCCTTAAGTTCAGCACAAGCGAGCTAATGTGCACGGTCTGGGTGTGCTAGATCCTGAGTGTTTTGCTTTATAGTGCTCTTTTCTGTGCCAAAACCCTGCAAATTTCTTTAAGATCAAGTGGATTATGATTCAAGGAAGCTTTAAACAAAATTATAGTTAAAACGAAGTAAAAATTAGTTAAAGTGATAAAAATTACTAAAATTCCAAATAAAAATTATATTAAAAATACTGTAAAAAATGACACCTATCACGTACAAAAGTACATACAATTTGCTTGCATAGAAAACAAGGTCCATATATTGTAGGAGATAATATTAAAATATTATATCTTGCCTGAAGGAATGGTACATTAAAGGAAAAGACAAGTAGTGATGTCTTCATCAGGGGGACAAATAAATTTTTAAAACACAAAGAATACTATTCTCTTTTTCCTTCACTAGGATTCTTTTCCACATGATTTTTTCCTAGTAAGGTTTTAACGAGGCATATTCTTCTTGTAATGGACATCCAAGGAGAAGTATTATACATATTATATTATATAATAGATGTCCATTAAGTTTATTAACGAAATTATTTATCTTCTACATAAGACATGTCATTTGGAATAAAGGTTTATGTCCTTTAGGATGAATAGTTATATCCTTTAATGTGTAAGGTTATGTCTTTTAGGATGAAAGGTTATATCCTTTCGTGTATAAGGTTATGTCTTTTAGATTGTATTTTGTATCCTATAAATAGTTCTTTAATCCTATGGATTGATAACTAAGATTCTAATACAAGAATTCAATTTCTCTCTATTATCTCTATATTATGTCTATTACATGTCGACATATATTCTCTATTTATTATATTTTATAACAAAAATGTTTCATTTTAATTTTATTATATATACATTCGACTGGAGGAATATAGTTTACACAGAAAGATATCCACATGATATTTAATTTAAATTATAAGAAGAAACACCACCTAGTGATTAGTCAAACATTGATTCTTAACAAACTAAATCGCGCATAAAATTATAATATAACTTCAAGTGGTGATTGAGATTTCTAATCCGTGATAGATATCAAGTTTGAGTCTTTTTAATTGAATATCAAATAATTTGGATACAGTATCAATATATGAATATGAAACAAAATATGTTTATTTCACATGAAAGTATTATAGTATCAATAATCATGGGCCAAGTATTTGACTAGTTCAATGGTCATAAAATTATGAGTATCCACACTTTCAAGGCACCATATAAGCATCTCTATGCTATATATAACCAAGTTTGTTAGATGATTTATACCAATTTGTTGCATTGTTGAAGCTCAAAGTTACATTGATACATATCAATTGGATAAAGGCAAGGTTTCTTAAGCTTTATATGTGTGTAATTTGTAAATCATAACTTCCAAATTTTTTATATCCCGTTTTGTAGCTTTTTTATCTCTCCCAAATCCTTCATTTCCATTTGTAAGCTCTAATTTTGTTAATCTACATTGTTTTTCCCTTTTTTCACAAAATAGGAAACTTGCATTAATTAGAGCAACTAAAAGGTGTGATCATGGAGATTAATACATTTAAATTTTAATAGTCATTCTTGATTCACTATAGTTTTATTGTTAATATGATATTGTTTTTGCTCGCGATTGAATTGTTATTTTGCAATTTTTTAATATTCATATGATTTTTGTTAATTCTTTTATGTGGATCAATATTCTTAATCATTGTAAATGATCAATTTGTATTTTTCTTATGCAGGAAAGACACCTTTGAACACTTAGTAAATTCTTGTACCATTCAATTTAACTTCTATGTAAGCTTATATACTCTTATAGTTAAGGTTATTCATTTAATAGCATTGTGCTTTGTTTTGTGTAATTAATGAAAATTACTTACCTAGTTTCGGTATATGGGACTACCTATATGTCAAACAAATTAAAAATTGTTATTGCAAAAAATGTTTATCATTTAGGACTCTTTTTTTGTCCTTTTTTTTGAGTAAATAGTCAGCAATTCCCTCGTTTGTTCTATATGTCTGCATTAGATTAACCCACCCATATAACAAGTGTAGGTAAGTTTTTTATGTTATTAATATATCAACATCAATCATAGTTGGGGATGGGTTGCATAACCCTTCCTAAATAAGGCGTCATGTATAATATTAAAAATTATTAGGTTTGACTATTATAAGTTGACCTTATATAAGAATAAATATGTTAGTCATTACAATTAATAACTATATAAAGTCAAACATATCAATAATAACTATATTTATCTCGATAAAATTTTAAATTAACAACTAATAGTTTCATTCTTATATAAAAGGTTGAGCTTATAGTACTTTCATCCAAATTGTTATATATATAAAACTTCTTTTTGTTTTGAATTCTAAAATTTCCTAATTTGTTTATTTATATCTATATATTTTAATTAAATTTAGGGCGGATGAAGAATTTGTTGATCAAAAGAAATATCTGGAGGACTTCTGCAAGCCTAAATGTGTGAAGCCTTTAATTGAATATGAGGTAAAATACTTTTATATTAAAAGGTCTAATATAAAAGGAAAATACTTTCAATTGGGAATTTATTATTTTTCTTCATTGTTACTAAAAGGAAAATGCTTTTCAACTTAATACAGGCATGTATAAAGAGAATAGAAGGAGAAGAACTTGGGCTAAAGCACTGTACTGGGCAATACTTTGATTACTTGTATTGTGTTGATAAATGTGTAAGTGTTGGTTATTGTTGGAAAAATTTTAGAGTTTTGACACATGGCATCATCTAATTTAGCGTTTGACAATGCAGGTTGCACCAAAGCTATTTTCAAAAGTAAAGTAACTGAAAGGCCTCCTCAAAGACCACTTTCTTTATGTTCATATATTTTACAAGTGAGCTGACTGACAATGATTTTTTACAAGTGTACGAAATCGCAACAAGTAATAAAGAATGAGTGGAGTACCATTCCCACGAGGATTGTATACCAAGTACCAAAATTATGTCAACTTACTATTATTTAAACGGAAATCAGGGGAATCATTTTAAGAAATTAACTTCAACAAATAAAAGAGAATAAAAAGAAATTAAGTAAGACAGTTTTTTTGATAATAAGAAATCAAGGATTAAAAGCTACTAGGGATTTTGACTTCACTTAATTCTATCTAATTTATTTTATTACTTTTATAATCAATTTTAATTGTTTAAGTAGGAGAAACAACCCTAAAATTAAACAATTTTAATTATTAGCTATTTTAACTTGACCTAATTATCTATCTTCCAATAGTGCAATCAAACATGAAATAAATCATTAAGTTTTATGGTTTGTTTTGTGAATTCATAACGTAAGGTTATTAACCTATGAAAACCCTTCCATGAGTCAAACCATTTAGCTTCCGCATCAAGTTATTATTCTCATATAATTTATTACCTTTTTCATATCAAAAACCCTTCTCTCAATAGTGATTAATGAAATAAATCAATGCAGCGAGAAACTCTGCCTGGGAGCATTAAGTTCAATAATGAACTATACTTTGAACAAAGAAAAGCGAATCTAATCTTATAAATTGGAAAAAAAAATTAAGCTACATCAAATCCCTAGTATAAGAATTTATTTGGACATAGTAATTAAATAAAACTCAATTAAACTTGAAAATAATTCCATAATCAATGTGAATAATGAAAAGTAAAAAACAAGATTAAGAGTTTAGGGATAAAAATTAGCCAACAAATAATATGGACGGCTTCCTTGAATCTTGACACAAATCTTGATTACTTGAAGTCTTAAAGAGAGAAAAACAATAAAACAAAAGATGGTATATCCCCCGATCCCCTACACCGAATGGGTTCTCTCTTTATATAGACTTCTTGGGAAAACTCCGACTTCATTTAGGAAATAGTCTTTATTGAGTAGGAAATCTCTTGGAGATAGGAGGCTGTTTAGGCTTTTAATTTCTTCTCAATTAGGACTCTCCCATACGTCTAAATAAGATTTAAACTTGATTGGCACGTTAGGAAAGTATCTCATGTGGGCCCATACAAGTGGTAGGGACTGGGCTGACGTTTTCGGCTCAAAACGAAACTCAATTTTTAGCACGGGCATGCCATCGGGCATGGTCTGGGTGTGTTGGAACCTGAGTTCTAAGGTAATCGGAGCACAAGCCGTGCTCAGGTGAGCACGCTCTGAGATAAATTTGTGGCACGGGCGTGCTGGACCGGACGGCTAAGGCGTGCTAGGCACTGAGTTACTAGGATGGATGCAGCATGGGCCGTGCTTAGGTGAACATGCCTTTGAATCGATATCATTCTGTGGCACGGGCATGCCATATAGCACGGCTAGGGCGTGCTAGGCTCTGAGTCTCCAAGCTGATTTTTCCTTGATTCCTGCATGGGCGGGCTGGGCTGCACGGCCAGGGCGTGCCAGCCTTTGAGAGTTTTGCTTACTTTGCTCTTTTCTGTGTCAAAATCCTACAAATGTCTACAAGATCAAGTGAATTATGTTTCAAGGAAGCTTTGAACAAAAACATAACTAAAACTGAATAAAAACTAACTAAAGTGATTAAAACGACTAAAAATCCTAACAAAAACTATATTAAAAATATTATAAATATAACACCTATCATAATTCCCCAGACTTAAAATATTGCTTGTCTTCAAGTAACAAAACTAAAAATAAAAGAAAAACAAAAGCTAAAACAAACTAATAAAGCTAACTTGATATGGTTGGGGATAATTATTCACAACTTAAAAAGTATCAAAAATTCTAATCATGAGAATGAATCAAATGTTTCCTTTGCTACTTATATTCTTAGGAAAAATCCAATTATCAACAAAACACATTCTTTAATTTAATCATGAGTTAATAAGATTTTCAACACCAATTTATTCAACCTATGACAAATAGAATATGAATTTTCACAGAAATTATTTAACCTCTAAATAAGATGTTTTAACAATATAAATCCAACATTCCCATAGGCAAAATTAGTAATCCATTTTTCACAATTGAAATGCACACAATCAGAAAGATTAAAAAATATTTATTTAAGTTATAATGGGGTCCTTAGAGGTATAATTTTAGCTAAACAAAGGAGAAGGATAAAAGGATAGACAAAAAGTGCAAACAATGCAAAATATCAAGATTTTCATCACATCAAAACAAATTTTTATTTGTAAAGGGAGATTATCTTGAAGTTCTTCACTAACTCAAAATTATAGACACTTTAGCAAGGTTTCTTCATAATATATTTATTGATAACTTTTCCTTACTTCAATTCCCCAAACTTGAATTTTTGATTAATTGCTTCTTTTACAAGGCGTTTCTCTTTGAGTTTTTCTACTTGCTTCACTTACTAGTATTAATGGAATTTTCTACCTTTTGTTGCTATGTTTTAATATGAATCAAATCCTTCAATTATACATTATTGCACTCATGGTAAGAATTTAAATTGGTTTAATGGTTAGGTTTAATAAGGGTGAACAAGAAAATTTTTGGTCATAATTTAACTTAGGTGGCCTAGGCTAAATATGGAGTTCAACAAAGAATGCCTAAATAATCTCTTTCTAAATGTAAGCATTTGAAATTTTGCCTCAAAGGGAATTCTAATTTGTTATAGAAATGCCAAGGTTAAATAAATTTTAATTAAAACATACTTATATATCATAAAATCACACAAAAAAAAAAATCGTTTTCTTGATCTTTAAAAACAAATAGTTAAACCAAACAATCATGTTAAGTAAAAAAAAAAAAAATTTAAGCTCAAAAGCAACTAGCTTCGAAAAACAATTGAATTCATCACGAGTTCATAGATTATGATAATTTCCAAGCTTGCTCATAATTATTTCAACCTTATTAAACTAATGAAACAAATAAAACTAAAATTTTAACTAAAATTTCCCTTCCCCCAACTTAATCTAGCACATTGTCCCTAATGTGCTTAAAATCAATTCCCCAATCTTATCATATTATTAAGAACGTGCCAAAAGAATATGAGAGCTCAGAAACATTACCACTGACAGCGTTTTTCGCAAGTGTACGAAATCGCAACAAGTAATATAGAGTAAGAGAGTATCGTATCCACAGGGATTGTTTATCAATTACCAAAATTATGTTAACCTATTATTATTTAGACGATGATAAGAGAGAATTGCTATAAGGTAAATAAACTTTAAAGTAAAAACAAAAGAGATCAAACACAAAATTCAGGTGAAAAGAAATCAGAGAATTAAGCTACTAGGGAATTTGATTTCACTTAATTCTATCCAGCTTATTCTATTAGTTCATTAATCAACTTTAATTATTCAAGTAGGAGAAACAACCCTAAAGTTACTAACAAGCTCTCCCGATTTATTGTTAGCTATTCTAATCCAGTTTAATTTCCTATCTTTTATGTAACATCCCTTCCCGGTCCACCCGTAAACCCGAATAAACCGAGCCGAGACGCTACAAACTGGTTGACTGAATGAACTGACATGCTGAAATCATAATGTATAATGAATCTAATATCATGCTGAGATTGCTTATAGTAATAATGTACTGAATATTTACAAGACATGATACTAATTACAAAATGGATTGGGCCCAACTGTGTGCCCTGTACATGCCATAAAAAGAATAACAAAATGAGTTTCTACCCTGAAGACCGAGTCTTCTATAGATGAACGGCAGCAGTTGTAAACGGACCCTCTACGGACTAGTCTCAAAACCTGCGAGTTAAACAGGTAACTCGCTGAGCAAATAAAGCTCAGTGGATATCTCAACATAAAACAACAATAAGCACACATATAAGCAAAAAGCATTATGTAAGCACATATAATCACACATAACATGCGGCTTTCATTTTACCTTAATGATCTTTCTTACTGTTTATTTTACTGTATGATTCATGCAATAGCAAGTTAAAATATCTGTATGGCTCCATAAGGTTATAGTGAAACCGAGGTGATAAGAAAAACTGTATAAACTGGATGAATACTGTATACTTGGCTGCTATGGCCCATATAATCATATCCACTCAACGGCCTGTAGCCGGAGTAACAAACTGTATGAGGCGCAGATCTGCTATCCTATGTCGCGACATGGCCTTATCGACATGGTTTCTACCTAACCTCAATGGAGCATAATGTTGGTATGTCAAATGTATAACACAACATCATAGTAATAGTTCATCACTTCATAAATTATAATGTTCATATGATTTCACATCATTTGCATGCTTGGATGTTGTTTTGATACCTGTTCTAATGTTGTCTTTTTGTTTTGAAATGATTGGATGCATACAAGTTGAGCAAAGAACCCAATTACATAGAAAAAGAAAGTCCAAAAATGCAGGAAAAACCAAGTCGCGAGCGCGCCTGTGGAAGTCGCGAGCGCGAGATGCAGAAAATAAGAGACAGTGTGTTATCAGGCACAAGTCGCGATCGCGTACTTGAAAGTCGCGAGCGCGTAGTGTGCCAAATGAGAGACAGTGAGTTTTCATGCCAACTACGCGAGCGCGCACTTGAGAGTCGCGATCGCGTAATATGCCAATTGAGAGTCAGTGTGTTTCTGGCTGAAGTTGCGACCGCGCAGCACAAGTCGCGAGCGCGCTTGTGTGATTCGCGAGCGCGAGATGCGCACACTGAGAGTCAGAGAGCTTCTGGCCAAAGTCGCGACCGCGCATGTGATCCTCGCGAGCGCGAGTTGTGCAATTGAGAGTCAAAGAGCTACCTGACTCAAGTCGCGAGCGCGCAATGGGAAGTCGCGAGCGCGACGTGCTTTCCAGCATGCGCGAGCGCGCGACGTGATTCTATGCAGTCTGTATTCTTTTGGCCATAACTCTCAATATACAACTCCAAATTGAATGATTCCAAAACGCGTGTAAAGTTAACACAAAAAGGAGCAAATAACTCTTCTGTGACGATTCCTAATTCCATCATTAAATGGGTTCAAAATCAAGATGAAGTTGCTGGTAAAATTTCCAGTAAACTCTGTTTCCACTTCATATATTCATCCCCTGTTTTCACATCATGTCCACTCTTCTCACTCAACAATAAGCAACATATCATCTCACTAGCAACACACCACACAATTTACATGCAAAGAAAATAGTAAACAACATGAGATATCAAACCTTGACGTCAAAAGCTTGACCTCTGTTTCAACTTCTCTTTTCTGCACCTTTTGAACTTTCTTCTCCTATACACAAGAATTCTCATAACTCATCTCCAATAGAACTAAATGAAATAGGAAATAACATCACACTTCAAGGAATTCTACTTACTTGAAGTTGACTTACTGCTTAACTATGTCGACAATTGAAAGAAAATGGGCGGGACAAGTAAGAAGAGAAGGAGAAACGGGAAAATGGGAAAGTGAGTTGATAAGAACGGGTAGTCTCTAGATGAAATGACTTGGCTGTGTAAACTCCCCAATTGGTACCTCAAGTGTACAAAGGCTACAACTTAATACACAAGCTGTATATGTTAATGCAAACAAGTCCTAACCTTTATGCAAATAAGTCCACTTCTAATCTCTTTCTACCCCAACCAGGTTTGGTTCAACTCGACTCAACTCGATGCAAGACTCGACTCAATGCAAAGACTCAACTCGGTAGGATGTCACAATTCTCCCCTCCTAAATAAAAACTTCGTCTCGAAGTTTACCTGTTGTGAACAACTGCGGATACTACTGTCGCATGGTTTCTTCAGATTCCCAAGTTGCTTCTTCTGTCTTATGATTCCTCCAAAGAACTTTTACCAATGCTATTTTCTTGTTCCGCAGTTCTTTCATTTCTCTTGCTAGGATCTGAACTGGTTCTTCTTCATAAGTGAGATCCGGCTGAATGTCAATCTCTTCTGCTGATAACACATGTGATGGGTCTGATCTGTATCTCCTTAACATGGATACATGAAAAAACATTATGAATCCGGTCTAAGGTTGAAGGTAATGCTAGGCGATAGGCCAATGGTCCGACACGTTCAACAATCTCGTATGGACCAATGAACCTAGGGCTAAGCTTACCCTTTTGTCCAAACCTTAGCATCTTCTTCCATGGTGAAACTTTCAGAAATACTTTATCACCGACCGAATACTCAATATCCCTTCTCTTTAAATCAGCATAAGACTTCTGTCGATCACTTGCTTCTTTCAGCCGTTTTCTGATAATCTCTACTTTCTCTTCAGTTTCTCTAACCAAATCTGGACCCAAAATCTTCTTCTCACTAAGTTCTGTCCAACACACAGGTGTCCTGCATTGTCTACCATACAATGCTTCATATGGTGCCATTTTAATGCTCGATTGGTAGCTGTTGTTGTAGGCAAATTCCATGAGAGGTACATATCTGTCCCAACTGCCTTCAAATTCTATGACACATGCTCTCATCATGTCTTCCAGGATCTGTATGACTCTCTCTGATTGACCATCTGTTTGAGGATGAAATGCAGTGCTGAAATGCAATTTCGTTCCTAATGCTTCCTGCAGTTTACCCCAAAACTTCGATGTAAACCTTGGATCACGATCAGATATAATGGATGATGGAACTCCATGTAGTCGAACTATTTCTCTAACATAAATTTCGGCTAACTTGGCTAGAGAATAGTCCATCCTAACTGGTAAAAAGTGTGCAGATTTAGTTAATCTGTCCACAATCACCCATACTGCATCATGCTTCCGCTGCGTCTGAGGTAATCCAGTAACAAAATCCATCGTGATCTGATCCCACTCCATGTTGGCCCTGTTATTGGATGAAGTAACCCAGATGGCAGTTGATGTTCTGCTTTTACTTGTTGACATGTTAAACATCTTGTTACAACATGTACAATATCGTTCTTCATGCCCGGCCACCAATAGCCTTTCTTCAAATCTTGATACATCTTGGTACTACCGGGATGCATTGCATATGGACTGTTATGAGCTTCATGCAGAATCCTTTGTCTAAGCTCTCCTGTCTGCGGTACAACAACTCTGTCTTCATAGAATAAGACTCCACTGTTATCCAATCTGAATTTCCCACCATGATCTTCCTGTACTTGTTTCACCCATAGTGCTGTTTGTGCATCTTTCTTCTGTGCTTCTGCAACTTCCGGAACCCAAGATGGCTGTATTTGCATCTGTGCTAGAATCACTCCCTGCTGTTGCAACTCCATGCGAATTCTCATTGCTTTCAAAGCAAACAATGATTTCCTGCTAAGGGCATCAGCTACCACATTAGCTTTGCCCGGATGGTAATTAATGACATAATCATAATTAGCCAGAATCTGCATCCACTTCCGTTGTCTTGAATTCAAATCTTTCTGTGTTGGTAAATACTTTAAACTTTGATGATCCGTGTAAATGTGACACTTTTCACCATACAGATAATGTCGCCATACTTTGAATGCTAGAACAATAGCTGCCAGTTCTAAATCATGGGTTGGATAATTCAATTCATGTGGCTTTAACTGTCTGGAGACATAAGCTCTCACCTTCCTGTCTTGCATAAGTACACATCCTAACCCAATATGAGAAGCATCACTGTAAATCTCAAAGTCTTTACCTGACACTGGCTGGGTCAACACTGGTGCTTCTGTCAACTTTTTCTTCAAAGTGTCAAAACTCTGCTGACATCTATCATCCCATTGAAATACAACTGCTTTCTTCAATAATCTTGTTAAAGGTGATGAAATGATAGAGAATCCCTTTACGAACCTTCTGTAATAACCGGCTAAACCCAGAAAACTGCGAACTTCTGTAACATTTCTGGGTGGTCTCCAATTAACAATAGCTTCAATCTTCTTAGGATCCACTCTGATACCCTCCGATGATACCACATGTCCTAAGAAAGAAACTTCTTCCAGCCAAAACTCACACTTACTGAGCTTGGCATACAGCTGTTTATCCCTCAATGTCTGAAGTACGATCCGCAAATGTTTATCATGTTCAACCCTGTCTCTGGAGTAGACCAAAATGTCATCTATGAACACCACCACAAACTGATCTAAATATGAATGAAACACGCGGTTCATGAGGTCCATGAAAACCGCTGGTGCATTTGTGAGCCCGAATGGCATGACTAAAAATTCATAGTGACCATATCGGGTCCTGAATGCAGTCTTAGCGATATCTTCTTCCTTTATCTGCACCTGATGGTATCCCGACCTGAGGTCGATTTTAGAAAACATACCTGCACCCTTTAATTGATCAAACAAATCATCAATGCGAGGCAATGGATACTTATTCTTGATTGTCAGTTTGTTCAGTTGTCTGTAGTCAATGCACAATCTAAATGATCCATCTTTCTTCTTTACAAATAATACCGGTGCTCCCCAAGGTGATACACTGGGTCTGATAAAGCCTTTGTCTAATAACTCTTGCAGCTGAATCTTTAACTCTTTTAACTCTGCTGGTGCCATTCTGTAAGGTGCAATTGATACTGGTGCTGCTCCAGGATAGACATCTATGGTAAACTCCACTTCCCTCCTTGGTGGTAACCCTGGTAACTGTTCTGGAAATACATCTGGATAATCACACACTGTTGGTATATCTTGCACTTTTGACTGTTCTTGCTCTGCGTGTAATGCACATACCAAGTATGCTTCACAACCCTTCTGAATTAATCTCTTTGCTGTCATGGCTGATATCACATTACCCAGAAAATCTCGCCGCTTCCCGACTACTATTATCTCTTCCCCTGCTGTAGTATATAATGTCACCCTTTTCTTTGCACAATCAACTATAGCCTGATGTCTGGCTAGCCAATCCATACCCAGAATAACATCAAATTCTCTAAATGGCAACTCCATAAGATCTCCTGGAAACTCTTTTCCATGTATAACAATTGGGCATCCTTCGATCACTGTATGGGTTTTTACTACATCACCTAGTGGATTAGTAACTACCATACCCTGACTCACATATGCAACTTCTAACCCTTTAACCCAATGTTTAGGTACACTAATGTATGAATGTGATGATCCAGGATCAATTAAAGCATAAACTGTATGACCACATAGAGAAAACTCACCAACTATTACATCTGGAGCTTCCTCCTCTTCTCTGGTTCTCATAGCATAAACCCTGGCTGGACCTCTAGTATCGGGTCTATCCACAGTCTCTGATTGTTGTCTCTGCCCTCCGGAGCTCTCACCTCTACCTCTGCCTGCTATGAACTGTGTAGGAACTCTTGCCCTCTTAGGACAGTCTTTCTTCTGATGGTCTGATGCTCCGCATAGCCAACATTTACCAGTCACCAACCAACAATCTCCACCATGCCGTCTGCCACAATGCTCACAAGGTGGAAAAGGATAACCGGCCGTCTCTGCACCTCTACTGGTGCCTCTACCAGTTCCTCTGCCTGAACCTCTACTACCACCGGCGGAACTAGCCACAACTGATACCGCTGGCATGTTAGCACCCCTAGCTGCGCCTTGGCTAAAGGAAGGTCTAGAACCAGCTGAACTACTAGCACCTCTGAATCTCTTACTCTCCGGCTGATGTGTACTCGGTGCACTCGAAGTCTGATCTCTTCTTTGCTGAGACCGCTGGCGTCTAGTACGCTGATTAGCCTGAATTCGCTCTATCTCTTGAGCTGCCTCTACCAAGGCTGAGAATTCTCTGAATCTGGAAGCTACCACTCCCATCTGAATCTCATCATTTAGACCTTCTTGGAACTTTTTACACCTTTCGGCTTCTGTAGCCACTATCTGTTTACCATACCTGCTTAGTCTAGTGAATTCTCTTTCATATTCAGTTACAGACATTCTATTCTGTCGCAGGTATAAGAACTCCTTCCTTCTCGCATCTAGGTAAGCCTCGGTGATGAACTTCTTCTTGAATTCATCCAAGAAGAATTGCCAAGTCCGCTGATCTGCTGTTACTCTCTGTTGCACAGTGGTCCACCATGTATATGCCTCTTCTATCAGCAATGAAGTGGCACAAACCAACTTGTCTTCTGCCGTACACTGCAATTGTTCTAGAACTCTCGATGTCCCATCTAGCCAGTACTCAGCTACTTCGGGACTATCATCTTTGCTCGCTTTGAATTCCTTTGCACCATATTTTCTAAGCTTCTCCAGTGGGGGCTTTCTGTCTCTTTCTATTATGACTGGTGCTTGAGGTATCACTCTTGCAATCTGTCTGAAAGTATCTGCAAGTTGCTTTAATAATGCCTCTTGACCTGGTGCTGCTGGAGCCTCACCCTCCACTGCTCTGGAGGCGTGTGACTCACTCTCACCCTCTTGTGACATCCTCCTAAAAGAACAACAACTGCTTAGTTCATCAGGGTAGTCATGGCATGTACACTATACTGACTTATGAATGCAAGCCCAGGGAAACTGAACCTAGGGCTCTGATACCAAAATTTGTAACATCCCTTCCTGGTCCACCTGTAAACCCGAATAAACCGAGCCGAGACGCTACAAACTGGTTGACTGAATGAACTGACATGCTGAAATCATAATGTATAATGAATCTAATATCATGCTGAGATTGCTTATAGTAATAATGTACTGAATATTTACAAGACATGATACTAATTACAAAATGGATTGGGCCCAACTGTGTGCCCTGTACATGCCATAAAAAGAATAACAAAATGAGTTTCTACCCTGAAGACCGAGTCTTCTATAGATGAACGGCAGCAGTTGTAAACGGACCCTCTACGGACTAGTCTCAAAACCTGCGAGTTAAACAGGTAACTCGCTGAGCAAATAAAGCTCAGTGGATATCTCAACATAAAACAACAATAAGCACACATATAAGCAAAAAGCATTATGTAAGCACATATAATCACACATAACATGCGGCTTTCATTTTACCTTAATGATCTTTCTTACTGTTTATTTTACTGTATGATTCATGCAATAGCAAGTTAAAATATCTGTATGGCTCCATAAGGTTATAGTGAAACCGAGGTGATAAGAAAAACTGTATAAACTGGATGAATACTGTATACTTGGCTGCTATGGCCCATATAATCATATCCACTCAACGGCCTGTAGCCGGAGTAACAAACTGTATGAGGCGCAGATCTGCTATCCTATGTCGCGACATGGCCTTATCGACATGGTTTCTACCTAACCTCAATGGAGCATAATGTTGGTATGTCAAATGTATAACACAACATTATAGTAATAGTTCATCACTTCATAAATTATAATGTTCATATGATTTCACATCATTTGCATGCTTGGATGTTGTTTTGATACCTGTTCTAATGTTGTCTTTTTGTTTTGAAATGATTGGATGCATACAAGTTGAGCAAAGAACCCAATTACATAGAAAAAGAAAGTCCAAAAATGCAGGAAAAACCAAGTCGCGAGCGCGCTTGTGGAAGTCGCGAGCGCGAGATGCAGAAAATAAGAGACAGTGTGTTATCAGGCACAAGTCGCGATCGCGTACTTGAAAGTCGCGAGCGCGTAGTGTGCCAAATGAGAGACAGTGAGTTTTCATGCCAACTACGCGAGCGCGCACTTGAGAGTCGCGATCGCGTAATATGCCAATTGAGAGTCAGTGTGTTTCTGGCTGAAGTCGCGACCGCGCAGCACAAGTCGCGAGCGCGAGATGAAGTCGCGAGCGCGCTTGTTTGATTCGCGAGCGCGAGATGCGCACACTGAGAGTCAGAGAGCTTCTGGCCAAAGTCGCGACCGCGCATGTGATCCTCGCGAGCGCGAGTTGTGCAATTGAGAGTCAGAGAGCTACCTGACTCAAGTCGCGAGCGCGCAATGGGAAGTCGCGAGCGCGACGTGCTTTCCAGCATGCGCGAGCGCGCGACGTGATTCTATGCAGTCTGTATTCTTTTGGCCATAACTCTCAATATACAACTCCAAATTGAATGATTCCAAAACGCGTGTAAAGCTAACACAAAAAGGAACAAATAACTCTTCTGTGACGATTCCTAATTCCATCATTAAATGGGTTCAAAATCAAGATGAAGTTGCTAGTAAAATTTCCAGTAAACTCTGTTTCCACTTCATATATTCATCCCCTGTTTTCACATCATGTCCACTCTTCTCACTCAACAATAAGCAACATATCATCTCACTAGCAACACACCACACAATTTACATGCAAAGAAAATAGTAAACAACATGAGATATCAAACCTTGACGTCAAAAGCTTGACCTCTGTTTCAACTTCTCTTTTCTGCACCTTTTGAACTTTCTTCTCCTATACACAAGAATTCTCATAACTCATCTCCAATAGAACTAAATGAAATAGGAAATAACATCACACTTCAAGGAATTCTACTTACTTGAAGTTGACTTACTGCTTAACTATGTCGACAATTGAAAGAAAATGGGCGGGACAAGTAAGAAGAGAAGGAGAAACGGGAAAATGGGAAAGTGAGTTGATAAGAACGAGTAGTCTCTAGATGAAATGACTTGGCTGTGTAAACTCCCCAATTGGTACCTCAAGTGTACAAAGGCTACAACTTAATACACAAGCTGTATATGTTAATGCAAACAAGTCCTAACCTTTATGCAAATAAGTCCACTTCTAATCTCTTTCTACCCCAACCAGGTTTGGTTCAACTCGACTCAACTCGATGCAAGACTCGACTCAATGCAAAGACTCAACTCGGTAGGATGTCACATTTTAATAGTGAAATTAAACATAAATCAGATCATTAGGTTTTATGGTTGTTTTGTGAGTTCACAACTTAATAATTTATTAACTTATTAAAACCCCCCTTGAGTCAAACCATATAGCTTCCGTATCAAGTTATTATTCTCAAGTAAATTATTATCTTTTTCATATCAATAACCCGTCTCCCGAATGTGATTATTGAAATAACTCAATCCAGGGGAAATTTTCTGCCTGGAAGCATTAAGCACAATAATAATTTATAACAAGAATAAAGAAAACAAATCTAATATTATAAACTGGAATCGAATTAAATTACATCAAATCCCTAGTATAAGAGTTTAGCTGGACATAGTAATTAAATTTAAATCATACTTGAATCATTCATCATATTTAAAGACAATAATAAAAGAAAGAAACAAGATGAAGAGTTTACGATAAAAACTGTGTCACAACTATATGGATGGCTTCCTTGATTCTTGGCACAAATCTATGATGCTTGAAGTCTTGGAGAGAGAGAGAATTAAGTAGAGAATTGCCTAAAAACGAGATCCCTAGCAATGAGAAGTTTCCCTCTTTATATAGAGCTCATGGAGGTGAGTCTGATTCCTTTTAGGAAATAGAATCCTTATTTAGTGCAAAATCCTTTATAGGAGATCATGACTATTTAGGCTTTTGATTTCCTCTTGATTAGGACTCCTTTTTCTCCCAAAATAGGTCTAGGTCTTGTTTAGTGTGTTTAGGAAACTCCCCAAGGTCGGCCCATGTGAAAAAAACTTGATTTGCGTATCTAGTTCACGCTGGTTTCGCCTGCGCAGCACGGGCGTGCTTCATGGCACGGGCTGGGTGTGCTTTAGTCTGGAAGTCTGGCTAGTGAAGCACGGGGTGTGCTAGGCAGCACGGGCTAATGATTCCCTAAGGCACGGGCGTGCTACCAAGCACAGGCAGGGCGTGCTTTCTTCTGGAAGTCTGCCTAGAATTGCCATGGGCGTGTTAGGCTTGACACGCCCTAGTCCAATTGTAGCACGGCCATGCCTTTTGACACCACCCTGGCCGTGCTCTCTTCTGTCTATCCTTTGGTTTCCTTAGCTAAATTCCCCAAACTTAAACCATTGCTTATCCTCAAGCAACAAAACTAAAAAAAAATAATTTGACGATACTAGCTTACCATGGTTGGAGATGATCTCAATAAACTTTCAAGATATCATGATTGGTAAACAAGTGAATAAACTCAATCGTTCTCCATGCTATTCATACTTAAGCTTGACTTTTATTTTTGAGTAAAGCACGTTCATTGAGTAAAATATAAGTTTAAAGAGATTGTCAACACTAATACTTATTCAATTTATGATAAATAGGACATGAATCATCTAAAGAATTTTCAACCTTTTAAAAATAAGGCAATTAATAGTGCAGAAGTGGCATTCCCATATGCAGAATTAGTCATCCTTTCTCCACGATTTAAATGCATACGATTAAAAGATCAAAAGGTCTTTATTTTGGGTTGTAATGGGGCTTTCTTGGTGTAAACTTTACTTAATCAAAGAAAGGGATAAAAGGTAGACAAAGAGTACAAAAGAATGTATGATATTCAGGATTCTATTTTAATTTAGAAAATATTTTACTGGTTCTGGGGAGTATCTGTTTTGAATTTTCTTACTAGCTAGAGGCATCTTGGGCAAGGTCTTTCCATAATATTTTGGTACTTTTCTTCCTTGCTTTTTCCATTCTACTTGAATTCTTTTGATTGTGCCTCTTTCTTGATTCTTTCTTCTTTTCTTTATTTGGTAAGCTTGTAACGCCCTATTTTTCCTGTGTTGCAATAGTAGTTTATCTGTCTGTGAATAGTACTATCAGTCCGGGAGTCGGTATTATTTTGGTCCAAAAAAATTATTATATATAGGTAATAGGTTCTATCACATTTTTAGAGCATGCATGCATGGTTTTTATGGGTAGAAAGTAAGTAATGAATATTTTTGGAGAATTTTAGAGAATTAGTGCGTAGTGACTTAAGGATTAGAGGCAATAGTTGTGTGGATGAAATTTGAAATGGTGTTAGATTAATTAAGGAACTTCGAAGAATTATTTTTATGGAGTAAATTTGAGAATTTTGTTGTGTTACATAATATTTTGAAGGAATTTAATTTAGAGAATATTTGTAGCCATTAGATTAGATTTACATTCAATCCTAGCCATCCAATTTTTATGGAGCAAATCATTATCACCTCCATTTTTTGGGCAACACTATCCTTCTTCTTCTTTTCCTACGTCTTCTTCTTCTTCTTCTTCTTCTTCTTCTTCTTCTTCAATTTTTCCTTAGTAAACACATCAAAATCACCCATACAACTTGATTTAATTAAGACATATTAGAGATTGAAGCTAGAGAAGTAATATTTGGTGACTAATTTCAAGGAATTTGGTGATTTTCCCTACTTTAGGATAAGGTATTTATGTTGGGGTTTAGAGTTTTCTTTAGCATATACATGCTAAATCATGCTCCACTTCTTCTTTTGTTTGTGTTTTCTTTGTTTGATTTTGAGTGTCTTACATGTAGAGGGTGGAGAGCCTTCCACCAAGGATAAGGGCAAGACCAAAGCTTGAGCTTGTTAAAGCTTGGTTTGAAGGTTAGTGCAATTATACTTTCACTTGTTTAAGTTGTTTTTACATGGTTAGGCTTTTGAATGAATTTTGGGAATTTTGTATGTATTGGTTAACTTGCTGAATTCATGTTAGATATGTTCTGCCGTGAGATTTGAAACTCATTTTCGACCCCTTTATACTCCCCATCTGTTTCTGACTTCTTCATGAAAGTTTCAGCTCTATTTCTTAGCTTTCTAAAACATATTTTTATGTTTAATTCCAGTACTTGTAGCTCAACTTATGATTTAAATACCAAAACTGGTTCTGTTATGGTGTCTTACCAGTATATCCGAAATCATTGTCCATTTTGACCACACAAATGGCCAAATAACGTCTTATGTTCTTCATAAAAGTTTTAGCTTTACTTCATTTCTTTCCAACCCATCTTCTTGTGTCCAATTTGGAGATACATAGCTCAACTTATGGCTAAAACACCCAAACTGACTCTGTTGTGACAGGCTCCAGGTATTACTCAATTGAGTGCCCATTTTGACCACTATAAGGACATGATTAGGTTCTGAGTTATTCATAAAAGTTGTTGCCCTGTGTCTTGAGAATTCTCTCGTTCTGGATTGGTTTCATTTGAGTGTTTGGTGAAGTAGGAATTCAAGAAACATTGGACTTGGTTCTGCTGAATCAGGTCTGATCTGTTGGTCTGTGTTCTGAGCTTTTGTTTGCTATCTTACTCTTTGATCTGGGCTGTGGTCCCTTCTGAACATTTGTAGCATTTTGTCTTAGCTTTCTAATGAATCTAATTTCATTCAATTTGGAGACCCATAACTCAAATTATGTGTTAAAAATCCAGCAAAGGTCAAGTTTATAAAAATGCTGAAAAGTTCTTGATTTATGTACTTTTATATTATATTAAGTATATATACATTTATAGTGTTTTGAGTAAAATATTTGAACTGATGAGTACTAAATGAAGAGGTTTTGATTAAGAATTATTGCTTTTGTGAAAGAATGATTTTGATTTGGGCTCTACTATGCATGATTGAGACGTGGTATGATGAGATGGATTTTCTTATTGTGAAGCTATGATCATATGCTAGGGTTATCAGCCCTTATAAATAGGCGGACGCGCTTATTTGTGTGATGGGGTGGTGCTTTCATAGGCCACGGTGGTGCTTTCATAGGCCACGATTGTGTGATGGGGGTGGTGCTTTCATAGGCCACGGTGGTGCTTTCATAGGCCACGAGTATGTGATGGGGGTGGCGCTAACATAGGCCACGATCAAATCTGCTTATGTTCATTCTGTATGAGTATGAGCCTTAACGAAAAATGAAATTTTATTGTTGTTATAAAAGAATGAAGACATATTTGTATTTATAATCTTCTCATTGCTTTCAAAGTATTTGAATTAAATGAATGCGATTTCGGTATTTATATAGTTGAGTAATTTAAGTTTTGCCTTGGCTATTGTTAATTAAATTGTTGGTTATTTAGCACCACTGAGTCTTCCACTCAGCGCGTTGATTTTTATCACGCGCAGGTTAGGAGCGGAGGGTGTTCTTCAAGACCAGAGGACGAGCATCAGAGTAGATATCACATTTTGGGTAGGATATTTTGTAAATGGTGATTTTTGGCATGTATATAAATATTGTGTTGTGAACGTTGGATATAATAAGTTTGTCATGTATTAAGAGTTATGATTATTTAAAGAAATAACACCTTATTATATTTTTGGTGTATGATGATTAGAGATTCCTTGAAAAGAATGTGTTTCGAATATTATGCGTATGTTGATGGATATTTAGAAGTGCTTGTAGTATGTTGTTGAATTGGAGGTTTGGGGGTTTAAAAAAAAATTGGAAGTGTGTATATTTTCTTTGTGTGGCAAGTAAATTTTTAGGGGAAACTCTTGCGAAATTTTCGTAGGAATTTTCTTAAACATTATTTTTGTAAAAAAAAATAAAAATTAATAATAAAAAAAAAAACTGGTATTTACTTGCCTCCTTATGAAAATTTAACCACTTCTAATTTGTGATCTAGCTTTTATAGTGACATAAGATGGTGCTCCGGCACCGATTGTGGCATCCACCGTCTGGTTCTCTGGGATTGGTCGGTGGGTGTTACAATTTTTGGTATCAGAGCATAGGTTTAGACGATTCTAGGAGATATGATTTGGTATGAGAGTTTATCCGCTTTGGAGTAATGATATAAGTGATTTAAGTTAAATACATGCCATATTAGTCTGTTGTGGGAATTTCTCTCTGATGTGACTCCGCTGGTCTTTGTAGGTGTTTAGTGATGTCTCAGAACTTGCCGGATGAGGAGGTGGATAGTTATGCCCCTCCAGAGGGTGCTATGGTAGAGGGTGATATGCTAGCTGGTGGTGTCGCTGGTGGCATTCTGGGTTCCGATGCAGTGCGTGCCTCGGTTGTAGGGCAGGCTACTGTGGGTCCTGCGGGGCCTAATCAGGGTGATTTGGTACAACAGTTGGTAGCTGCATTGAGGCA